>NC_092812.1:44511218-44676218 GCF_040954645.1 Diabrotica undecimpunctata
AAAAGTGAATATTTTGTTTGAAATTTGAATTATTTTGATTAAAGGTGACTTGCTGATTAAAAATATATTAACATGTGACCAGAAATTATGAACCGTTTTGCCGGAAAATCGAAAAAACTGTAGACCATTGGATTTTTATCAAATTTCGTTAATCGGCTATATTGGCGTCAATTTTGGTCCGAGAGTCAAGCGAAAACACATTTCCTACATAAAATTGGCCGCTCGTTCTTCTGCCATACTTAAAATTTTCCTACATCTAACGGTTCGTGAGAAAAATTTCCACTTGGATGTATGTATTCGCTGAAAATTTCGAAAAAATTAAAAGTGTATATTTTGTTTGAAATTTGAATTATTTCGATTAAGGGTGACTTGCTGATTAAAAAAATCCATACATGTGGCTAAAAATTATGCACCGTTTTGCCGAAAAAATCGAAAAAACTGTAGATTTTTTAATCCGATTTTTCCTCTTTTCCGGCAAACTGGGGGTAAGGGATCAGAAAAAACCACATGTTTGGAATAAGCTGGACCAAGTGCATGTACCAAAACATTAAACAAAATTTTTTTTTTTGGAAAATTTGGGAAAAATTTTTCCAAGGAGGTACCCTTGGATTTTTATCAAATTTCGTTAATCGGCTATATTGGCGTCATTTTGGTCCGAGAGTTAAGCGAAAACACATTTCCTACATAAAATTGGCCGCTCGTTCTTCTGCCATACTCAGAATTTTTCCTACATCTAACGGTTCGTGAGAAAAATTTCCACTTGGATGTCTGTATTTGCTGAAAATTTCGTGAAAATTAAAAGTGAATATTTTGTTTGAAATTTGAATTATTTTGATTAAGGGTGACTTGCTGATTAAAAATATATTAACATGTGGCTAGAAATTATGAACCGTTTTTCCGGAAAATCGAAAAAACTGTAGACCATTGGATTTTTATCAAATTTCGTTAATCGGCTATATTGGCGTCAATTTTGGTCCGAGAGTCAAGCGAAAACACATTTCCTACATAAAATTGGCCGCTCGTTCTTCTGCCATACTCAAAATTTTCCTACATCTAACGGTTCGTGAGAAAAATTTCCACTTGGATGTATGTATTCGCTGAAAATTTCGAAAAAATTAAAGTGTATATTTTGTTTGAAATTTGAATTATTTCGATTAAGGGTGACTTGCTGATTAAAAAATTCCATACATGTGGCTAAAAATTATGCACCGTTTTGCCGAAAAATCGAAAAAACTGTAGATTTTTTAATCCGATTTTTCCTCTTTTCCGGCAAACTGGGGGTAAGGGATCAGAAAAAACCACATGTTTGGAATAAGCTGGACCAAGTGCATGTACCAAAACATTAAACAAAATTTTTTTTTTTGGAAATTTGGAAAAATTTTTCCAAGGGGGTACCCTTGGATTTTTATCAAATTTCGTTAATCGGCTATATTGGCGTCAATTTTGGTCCGAGAGTTAAGCGAAAACACATTTCCTACATAAAATTGGCCGCTCGTTCTTCTGCCATACTCAGAATTTTCCTACATCTAACGGTTCGTGAGAAAAATTTCCACTTGGATGTCTGTATTTGCTGAAAATTTCGTGAAAATTAAAAGTGAATATTTTGTTTGAAATTTGAATTATTTTGATTAAGGGTGACTTGCTGATTAAAAATATATTAACATGTGGCTAGAAATTATGAACCGTTTTGCCGGAAAATCGAAAAACTGTAGACCATTGGATTTTTATCAAATTTCGTTAATCGGCTATATTGGCGTCAATTTTGGTCCGAGAGTCAAGCGAAAACACATTTCCTACATAAAATTGGCCGCTCGTTCTTCTGCCATACTCAAAATTTTCCTACATCTAACGGTTCGTGAGAAAAATTTCCACTTGGATGTATGTATTCGCTGAAAATTTCGAAAAAATTAAAAGTGTATATTTTGTTTGAAATTTGTATTATTTCGATTAGGGGTGACTTGCTGATTAAAAAAATCCATACATGTGGCTAAAAATTATGCACCGTTTTGCCGAAAAATCGAAAAAACTGTAGATTTTTTAATCCGATATTTCCTCTTTTCCGGCAAACTGGGGGTAAGGGATCAGAAAAAACCACATGTTTGAATAAGCTGGACCAAGTGCATGTACCAAAACATTAAACAAAATTTTTTTTTTTGGAAAATTTGGAAAAATTTTTCCAAGGGGGGTACCCTTGGATTTTTTATCAAATTTCGTTAATCGGCTATATTGGCGTCAATTTTGGTCCGAGAGTTAAGCGAAAACACATTTCCTACATAAAATTGGCCGCTCGTTCTTCTGCCATACTCAGAATTTTCCTACATCTAACGGTTCGTGAGAAAAATTTCCACTTGGATGTCTGTATTTGCTGAAAATTTCGTGAAATTAAAAGTAAATATTTTGTTTGAAATTTGAATTATTTTGATTAAGGGTGACTTGCTGATTAAAAATATATTAACAGGTGGCTACAAATTATGAACCGTTTTTGCCGGAAAATCGAAAAAACTGTAGACCATTGGATTTTATCAAATTTCGTTAATCGGCTATATTGGCGTCAATTTTGGTCCGAGAGTCAAGCGAAAACACATTTCCTACATAAAATTGGCCGCTCGTTCTTCTGCCATACTCAAAATTTTCCTACATCTAACGGTTCGTGAGAAAAATTTCCACTTGGATGTATGTATTCGCTGAAAATTTCGAAAAAATTAAAAGTGTATATTTTGTTTAAAATTTGAATTATTTCGATTAAGGGTGACTTGCTGATTAAAAAAATCCATACATGTGGCTAAAAATTATGCACCGTTTTGCCGAAAAATCGAAAAAACTGTAGATTTTTTAATCCGATTTTTCCTCTTTTCCGGCAAACTGGGGGTAAGGGATCAGAAAAAACCACATGTTTGGAATAAGCTGGACCAAGTGCATGTACCAAAACATTAAACAAAATTTTTTTTTTTGGAAAATTTGGAAAAATTTTTCCAAGGGGGTACCCTTGGATTTTTATCAAATTTCGTTAATCGGCTATATTGGCGTCAATTTTGGTCCGAGAGTTAAGCGAAAACACATTTCCTACATAAAATTGGCCGCTCGTTCTTCTGCCATATTCAGAATTTTCCCACATCTAACGGTTCGTGAGAAAAATTTCCACTTGGATGTCTGTATTTGCTGAAAATTTCGTGAAAATTAAAAGTGAATATTTTGTTTGAAATTTGAATTATTTTGATTAAGGGTGACTTGCTGTTTAAAAATATATCAACATGTGGCTAGAAATTATGAACCGTTTTGCCGGAAAATCGAAAAAACTGTAGACCATTGGATTTTATTCAAATTTCGTTAATCGGCTATATTGGCGTCAATTTTGGTCCGAGAGTCAAGCGAAAACACATTTCCTACATAAAATTGGCTGCTCGTTCTTCTGCCATACTCAAAATTTTCCTACATCTAACGGTTCGTGAGAAAAATTTCCACTTGGATGTATGTATTCGCTGAAAATTTCGAAAAAATTAAAAGTGTATATTTTGTTTGAAATTTGAATTATTTCGATTAAGGGTGACTTGCTGATTAAAAAAATCCATACATGTGGCTAAAAATTATGCACCGTTTTGCCGAAAAATCGAAAAAACTGTAGATTTTTTAATCCGATTTTTCCTCTTTTCCGGCAAACTGGGGGTAAGGGATCAGAAAAAACCACATGTTTGGAATAAGCTGGACCAAGTGCATGTACCAAAACATTATATAAAATTTTTTTTTTTGGAAAATTTGGAAAATTTTTTCCAAGGGGGTACTCTTGGATTTTTAGCAAATTTCGTTAATCGGCTATATTGGCGTCAATTTTGGTCCGAGAGTTAAGCGAAAACACATTTCCTACATAAAATTGGCCGCTCGTTCTTCTGCCATACTCAGAATTTTCCTACATCTAACGGTTCGTGAGAAAAATTTCCACTTGGATGTCTGTATTTGCTGAAAATTTCGTGAAAATTAAAAGTGAATATTTTGTTTGAAATTTCAATTATTTTGATTAAGGGTGACTTGCTGATTAAAAATAAATTAACATGTGGCTAGAAATTATGAACCGTTTTGCCGGAAAATCGAAAAAACTGTAGACCATTGGATTTTTATCAAATTTCGTTAATCGGCTATATTGGCGTCAATTTTGGTCCGAGAGTCAAGCGAAAACACATTTCCTACATAAAATTGGCCGCTCGTTCTTCTGCCATACTCAAAATTTTCCTACATCTAACGGTTCGTGAGAAAAATTTCCACTTGGATGTATGTATTCGCTGAAAATTTCGAAAAAATTAAAAGTGTATATTTTGTTTGAAATTTGAATTATTTCGATTAAGGGTGACTTGCTGATTAAAAAAATCCATACATGTGGCTAAAAATTATGCACCGTTTTGCCGAAAAATCGAAAAAACTGTAGATTTTTTAATCCGATTTTTCCTCTTTTCCGGCAAACTGGGGGTAAGGGATCAGAAAAAACCACATGTTTGGAATAAGCTGGACCAAGTGCATGTACCAAAACATTAAACAAAATTTTTTTTTTTGGAAAATTTGGAAAAATTTTTCCAAGGGGGTACCCTTGGATTTTTATCAAATTTCGTTAATCGGCTATATTGGCGTCAATTTTGGTCCGAGAGTTAAGCGAAAACACATTTCCTACATAAAATTGGCCGCTTGTTCTTCTGCCATACTCAGAATTTTCCTACATCTAACGGTTCGTGAGAAAAATTTCCACTTGGATGTCTGTATTTGCTGAAAATTTCGTGAAAATTAAAAGTGAATATTTTGTTTGAAATTTGAATTATTTTGATTAAGGGTGACTTGCTGATTAAAAATATATTAACATGTGGCTATAAATTATGAACCGTTTTGCCGGAAAATCGAAAAAACTGTAGACCATTGGATTTTTATCAAATTTGGTTAATCGGCTATATTGGCGTCAATTTTGGTCCGAGAGTCAAGCGAAAACACATTTCCTACATAAAATTGGCCGCTCGTTCTTCTGCCATACTCAAAATTTTCCTACATCTAACGGTTCGTAAGAAAAATTTCCACTTGGATGTATGTATTCGCTGAAAATTTCGAAAAAATTAAAAGTGTATATTTTGTTTGAAATTTGAATTATTTCGATTAAGGGTGACTTGCTGATTAAAAAAATCCATACATGTGGCTAAAAATTATGCACCGTTTTGCCGAAAAATCGAAAAAACTGTAGATTTTTTAATCCGATTTTTCCTCTTTTCCGGCAAACTGGGGGTAAGGGATCAGAAAAAACCACATGTTTGGAATAAGCTGGACCAAGTGCATGTACCAAAACATTAAATAAAATTTTTTTTTTGGAAAATTTGGAAAAATTTTTCCAAGGGGGTACCCTTGGATTTTTATCAAATTTCGTTAATCGGCTATATTGGCGTCAATTTTGGTCCGAGAGTTAAGCGAAAACACATTTCCTACATAAAATTGGCCGCTCGTTCTTCTGCCATACTCAGAATTTTCCTACATCTAACGGTTCGTGAGAAAAATTTCCACTTGGATGTCTGTATTTGCTGAAAATTTCGTGAAAATTAAAAGTGAATATTTTGTTTGAAATTTGAATTATTTTGATTAAAGGTGACTTGCTGATTAAAAATATATTAACATGTGACCAGAAATTATGAACCGTTTTGCCGGAAAATCGAAAAAACTGTAGACCATTGGATTTTTATCAAATTTCGTTAATCGGCTATATTGGCGTCAATTTTGGTCCGAGAGTCAAGCGAAAACACATTTCCTACATAAAATTGGCCGCTCGTTCTTCTGCCATACTTAAAATTTTCCTACATCTAACGGTTCGTGAGAAAAATTTCCACTTGGATGTATGTATTCGCTGAAAATTTCGAAAAAATTAAAAGTGTATATTTTGTTTGAAATTTGAATTATTTCGATTAAGGGTGACTTGCTGATTAAAAAAATCCATACATGTGGCTAAAAATTATGCACCGTTTTGCCGAAAAATCGAAAAAACTGTAGATTTTTTAATCCGATTTTTCCTCTTTTCCGGCAAACTGGGGGTAAGGGATCAGAAAAAACCACATGTTTGGAATAAGCTGGACCAAGTGCATGTACCAAAACATTAAACAAAATTTTTTTTTTGGAAAATTTGGAAAAATTTTTCCAAGGAGGTACCCTTGGATTTTTATCAAATTTCGTTAATCGGCTATATTGGCGTCAATTTTGGTCCGAGAGTTAAGCGAAAACACATTTCCTACATAAAATTGGCCGCTCGTTCTTCTGCCATACTCAGAATTTTCCTACATCTAACGGTTCGTGAGAAAAATTTCCACTTGGATGTCTGTATTTGCTGAAAATTTCGTGAAAATTAAAAGTGAATATTTTGTTTGAAATTTGAATTATTTTGATTAAGGGTGACTTGCTGATTAAAAATATATTAACATGTGGCTAGAAATTATGAACCGTTTTTCCGGAAAATCGAAAAAACTGTAGACCATTGGATTTTTATCAAATTTCGTTAATCGGCTATATTGGCGTCAATTTTGGTCCGAGAGTCAAGCGAAAACACATTTCCTACATAAAATTGGCCGCTCGTTCTTCTGCCATACTCAAAATTTTCCTACATCTAACGGTTCGTGAGAAAAATTTCCACTTGGATGTATGTATTCGCTGAAAATTTCGAAAAAATTAAAAGTGTATATTTTGTTTGAAATTTGAATTATTTCGATTAAGGGTGACTTGCTGATTAAAAAATTCCATACATGTGGCTAAAAATTATGCACCGTTTTGCCGAAAAATCGAAAAAACTGTAGATTTTTTAATCCGATTTTTCCTCTTTTCCGGCAAACTGGGGGTAAGGGATCAGAAAAAACCACATGTTTGGAATAAGCTGGACCAAGTGCATGTACCAAAACATTAAACAAAATTTTTTTTTTTGGAAAATTTGGAAAAATTTTTCCAAGGGGGTACCCTTGGATTTTTATCAAATTTCGTTAATCGGCTATATTGGCGTCAATTTTGGTCCGAGAGTTAAGCGAAAACACATTTCCTACATAAAATTGGCCGCTCGTTCTTCTGCCATACTCAGAATTTTCCTACATCTAACGGTTCGTGAGAAAAATTTCCACTTGGATGTCTGTATTTGCTGAAAATTTCGTGAAAATTAAAAGTGAATATTTTGTTTGAAATTTGAATTATTTTGATTAAGGGTGACTTGCTGATTAAAAATATATTAACATGTGGCTAGAAATTATGAACCGTTTTGCCGGAAAATCGAAAAAACTGTAGACCATTGGATTTTTATCAAATTTCGTTAATCGGCTATATTGGCGTCAATTTTGGTCCGAGAGTCAAGCGAAAACACATTTCCTACATAAAATTGGCCGCTCGTTCTTCTGCCATACTCAAAATTTTCCTACATCTAACGGTTCGTGAGAAAAATTTCCACTTGGATGTATGTATTCGCTGAAAATTTCGAAAAAATTAAAAGTGTATATTTTGTTTGAAATTTGTATTATTTCGATTAAGGGTGACTTGCTGATTAAAAAAATCCATACATGTGGCTAAAAATTATGCACCGTTTTGCCGAAAAATCGAAAAAACTGTAGATTTTTTAATCCGATATTTCCTCTTTTCCGGCAAACTGGGGGTAAGGGATCAGAAAAAACCACATGTTTGGAATAAGCTGGACCAAGTGCATGTACCAAAACATTAAACAAAATTTTTTTTTTTTGGAAAATTTGGAAAAATTTTTCCAAGGGGGTACCCTTGGATTTTTATCAAATTTCGTTAATCGGCTATATTGGCGTCAATTTTGGTCCGAGAGTTAAGCGAAAACACATTTCCTACATAAAATTGGCCGCTCGTTCTTCTGCCATATTCAGAATTTTCCCACATCTAACGGTTCGTGAGAAAAATTTCCACTTGGATGTCTGTATTTGCTGAAAATTTCGTGAAAATTAAAAGTGAATATTTTGTTTGAAATTTGAATTATTTTGATTAAGGGTGACTTGCTGTTTAAAAATATATCAACATGTGGCTAGAAATTATGAACCGTTTTGCCGGAAAATCGAAAAAACTGTAGACCATTGGATTTTATTCAAATTTCGTTAATCGGCTATATTGGCGTCAATTTTGGTCCGAGAGTCAAGCGAAAACACATTTCCTACATAAAATTGGCTGCTCGTTCTTCTGCCATACTCAAAATTTTCCTACATCTAACGGTTCGTGAGAAAAATTTCCACTTGGATGTATGTATTCGCTGAAAATTTCGAAAAAATTAAAAGTGTATATTTTGTTTGAAATTTGAATTATTTCGATTAAGGGTGACTTGCTGATTAAAAAAATCCATACATGTGGCTAAAAATTATGCACCGTTTTGCCGAAAAATCGAAAAAACTGTAGATTTTTTAATCCGATTTTTCCTCTTTTCCGGCAAACTGGGGGTAAGGGATCAGAAAAAACCACATGTTTGGAATAAGCTGGACCAAGTGCATGTACCAAAACATTATATAAAATTTTTTTTTTTGGAAAATTTGGAAAATTTTTTCCAAGGGGGTACTCTTGGATTTTTAGCAAATTTCGTTAATCGGCTATATTGGCGTCAATTTTGGTCCGAGAGTTAAGCGAAAACACATTTCCTACATAAAATTGGCCGCTCGTTCTTCTGCCATACTCAGAATTTTCCTACATCTAACGGTTCGTGAGAAAAATTTCCACTTGGATGTCTGTATTTGCTGAAAATTTCGTGAAAATTAAAAGTGAATATTTTGTTTGAAATTTCAATTATTTTGATTAAGGGTGACTTGCTGATTAAAAATAAATTAACATGTGGCTAGAAATTATGAACCGTTTTGCCGGAAAATCGAAAAAACTGTAGACCATTGGATTTTTATCAAATTTCGTTAATCGGCTATATTGGCGTCAATTTTGGTCCGAGAGTCAAGCGAAAACACATTTCCTACATAAAATTGGCCGCTCGTTCTTCTGCCATACTCAAAATTTTCCTACATCTAACGGTTCGTGAGAAAAATTTCCACTTGGATGTATGTATTCGCTGAAAATTTCGAAAAAATTAAAAGTGTATATTTTGTTTGAAATTTGAATTATTTCGATTAAGGGTGACTTGCTGATTAAAAAAATCCATACATGTGGCTAAAAATTATGCACCGTTTTGCCGAAAAATCGAAAAAACTGTAGATTTTTTAATCCGATTTTTCCTCTTTTCCGGCAAACTGGGGGTAAGGGATCAGAAAAAACCACATGTTTGGAATAAGCTGGACCAAGTGCATGTACCAAAACATTAAACAAAATTTTTTTTTTTGGAAAATTTGGAAAAATTTTTCCAAGGGGGTACCCTTGGATTTTTATCAAATTTCGTTAATCGGCTATATTGGCGCCAATTTTGGTCCGAGAGTTAAGCGAAAACACATTTCCTACATAAAATTGGCCGCTCGTTCTTCTGCCATACTCAGAATTTTCCTACATCTAACGGTTCGTGAGAAAAATTTCCACTTGGATGTCTGTATTTGCTGAAAATTTCGTGAAAATTAAAAGTGAATATTTTGTTTGAAATTTGAATTATTTTGATTAAGGGTGACTTGCTGATTAAAAATATATTAACATGTGGCTAGAAATTATGAACCGTTTTGCCGGAAAATCGAAAAAACTGTAGACCATTGGATTTTTATCAAATTTCGTTAATCGGCTATATTGGCGTCAATTTTGGTTCGAGAGTCAAGCGAAAACACATTTCCTACATAAAATTGGCCGCTCGTTCTTCTGCCATACTCAAAATTTTCCTACATCTAACGGTTCGTGAGAAAAATTTCCACTTGGATGTATGTATTCGCTGAAAATTTCGAAAAAATTAAAAGTGTATATTTTGTTTGAAATTTGAATTATTTCGATTAAGGGTGACTTGCTGATTAAAAAAATCCATACATGTGGCTAAAAATTATGCACCGTTTTGCCGAAAAATCGAAAAAACTGTAGATTTTTTAATCCGATTTTTCCTCTTTTCCGGCAAACTGGGGGTAAGGGATCAGAAAAAACCACATGTTTGGAATAAGCTGGACCAAGTGCATGTACCAAAACATTAAACAAAATTTTTTTTTTTGGAAAATTTGGAAAAATTTTTCCAAGGGGGTACCCTTGGATTTTTATCAAATTTCGTTAATCGGCTATATTGGCGTCAATTTTGGTCCGAGAGTTGAGCGAAAACACATTTCCTACATAACATTGGCCGCTCGTTCTTCTGCCATACTCAGAATTTTCTTACATCTAACGGTTCGTGAGAAAAATTTCCACTTGGATGTCTGTATTTGCTGAAAATTTCGTGAAAATTAAAAGTGAATATTTTGTTTGAAATTTGAATTATTTTGATTAAGGGTGACTTGCTGTTTAAAAATATATCAACATGTGGCTAGAAATTATGAACCGTTTTGCCGGAAAATCGAAAAAACTGTAGACCATTGGATTTTTATCAAATTTCGTTAATCGGCTATATTGGCGTCAATTTTGGTCCGAGAGTCAAGCGAAAACACATTTCCTACATAAAATTGGCCGCTCGTTCTTCTGCCATACTCAAAATTTTCCTACATCTAACGGTTCGTGAGAAAAATTTCCACTTGGATGTATGTATTAGCTGAAAATTTCGAAAAAATTAAAAGTGTATATTTTGTTTGAAATTTGAATTATTTCGATTAAGGGTGACTTGCTGATTAAAAAGATCCATACATGTGGCTAAAAATTATGCACCGTTTTGCCGAAAAATCGAAAAAACTGTAGATTTTTTAATCCGATTTTTCCTCTTTTCCGGCAAACTGGGGGTAAGGGATCAGAAAAAACCACATGTTTGGAATAAGCTGGACCAAGTGCATGTACCAAAACATTAAACAAAATTTTTTTTTTTGGAAAATTTGGAAAAATTTTTCCAAGGGGGTACCCTTGGATTTTTATCAAATTTCGTTAATCGGCTATATTGGCGTCAATTTTGGTCCTAGAGTTAAGCGAAAACACATTTCCTACATCAAATTGGCCGCTCGTTCTTCTGCCATACTCAGAATTTTCTACATCTAACGGTTCGTGAGAAAAATTTCCACTTGGATGTCTGTACTTGCTGAAAATTTCGTGAAAATTAAAAGTGAATATTTTGTTTGAAATTTGAACTCTTTGGATTAAGGGTGACTTGCTGATTAAAAATATATTAACATGTGGCTAGAAATTATGAACCGTTTTGCCGGAAAATCGAAAAAACTGTAGACCATTGGATTTTTATCAAATTTCGTTAATCGGCTATATTGGCGTCAATTTTGGTCCGAGAGTCAAGCGAAAACACATTTCCTACATAAAATTGGCCGCTCGTTCTTCTGCCATACTCAAAATTTTCCTACATCTAACGGTTCGTGAGAAAAATTTCCACTTGGATGTATGTATTCGCTGAAAATTTCGAAAAAATTAAAAGTGTATATTTTGTTTGAAATTTGAATTATTTCGATTAAGGGTGTCTTGCTGATTAAAAAGATCCATACATGTGGCTAAAAATTATGCACCGTTTTGCCCAAAAATCAAAAAAACTGTAGATTTTTTAATCCGATTTTTCCTCTTTTCCGGCAAACTGGGGGTAAGGGATCAGAAAAAACCACATGTTTGGAATAAGCTGGACCAAGTGCATGTACCAAAACATTAAACAAAATTTTTTTTTTTGGAAAATTTGGAAAAATTTTTCCAAGGGGGTACCCTTGGATTTTCATCAAATTTCGTTAATCGGCTATATTGGCGTCAATTTTGGTCCGAGAGTCAAGCGAAAACACATTTCCTACATAAAATTGGCCGCTCGTTCTTCTGCCATACTCAAAATTTTCCTACATCTAACGGTTCGTGAGAAAAATTTCCACTTGGATGTATGTATTCGCTGAAAATTTCGATAAAATTAAAAGTGTATATTTTGTTTGAAATTTGAATTATTTCGATTAAGGGTGACTTGCTGATTAAAAAGATCCATACATGTGGCTAAAAATTATGCACCGTTTTGCCGAAAAATCAAAAAAACTGTAGATTTTTTAATCCGATTTTTCCTCTTTTCCGGCAAACTGGGGGTAAGGGATCAGAAAAAAAACACATGTTTGGAATAAGCTGGACCAAGTGCATGTACCAAAACATTAAACAAAATTTTTTTTTTTGGAAAATTTGGAAAAATTTTTCCAAGGGGGTACCCTTGGATTTTTATCAAATTTGGTTAATCGGCTATATTGGCGTCAATTTTGGTCCGAGGGTTAAGCGAAAACACATTTCCTACATAAAATTGGCCGCTCGTTCTTCTGCCATACTCAGAATTTTCCTACATCTAACGGTTCGTGAGAAAAATTTCCACTTGGATGTCTGTATTTGCTGAAAATTTCGTGAAAATTAAAAGTGTATATTTTGTTTGAAATTTGAATTATTTTGATTAAGGGTGACTTGCTGTTTAAAAATATATCAACATGTGGCTAGAAATTATGAACCGTTTTGCCGAAAAATCGAAAAAACTGTAGTTTTTTTAATCCGATTTTTCCTCTTTTCCGGCAAACTGGGGGTAAGGGATCAGAAAAAACCAAATGTTTGGAATAAGCTGGACCAAGTGCATGTACCAAAACATTAAACAAAATTTTTTTTTTGGAAAATTTGGAAAAAATTTTCCAAGGGGGTACCCTTGGATTTTTATCAAATTTAGTTAATCGGCTATATTGGCGTCAATTTTGGTCCGAGAGTCAAGCGAAAACACATTTCCTACATAAAATTGGCCGCTCGTTCTTCTGCCATACTCAGAATTTTCCTACATCTAACGGTTCGTGAGAAAAAATTTCCACTTGAATGTCTGTATTTGCTGAAAATTTCGTGAAAATTAAAAGTGAATATTTTGTTTGAAATTTGAATTATTTCGATTAAGGGTGACTTGCTGATTAAAAAAATCCATACATGTGGCTAAAAATTATGCACCGTTTTGCCGAAAAATCGAAAAAACTAGTTTTTTTAATCCGATTTTTCCTCTTTTCCGGCAAACTGGGGGTAAGGGATCAGAAAAAACCAAATGTTTGGAATAAGCTGGACCAAGTGCATGTACCAAAACATTAAACAAAATTTTTTTTTTTTGGAAAATTTGGAAAAAATTTTCCAAGGGGGTACCCTTGGATTTTTATCAAATTTAGTTAATCGGCTATATTGGCGTCAATTTTGGTCCGAGAGTCAAGCGAAAACACATTTCCTACATAAAATTGGCCGCTCGTTCTTCTGCCATACTCAAAATTTTCCTACATCTAACGGTTCGTGAGAAAAATTTCCACTTGGATGTATGTATTCGCTGAAAATTTCGAAAAAATTAAAAGTGTATATTTTGTTTGAAATTTGAATTATTTCGATTAAGGGTGACTTGCTGATTAAAGAAATCCATACATGTGGCTAAAAATTATGCACCGTTTTGCCGAAAAATCGAAAAAACTGTAGTTTTTTTAATCCGATTTTTCCTCTTTTCCGGCAAACTGGGGGTAAGGGATCAGAAAAAACCAAATGTTTGGAATAAGCTGGACCAAGTGCATGTACCAAAACATTAAACAAAATTTTTTTTTTTTTGGAAAATTTGGAAAAAATTTTCCAAGGGGGTACCCTTGGATTTTTATCAAATTTAGTTAATCGGCTATATTGGCGTCAATTTTGGTCCGAGAGCCAAGCGAAAACACATTTCCTACATAAAATTGGCCGCTCGTTCTTCTGCCATACTCAGAATTTTCCTACATCTAACGGTTCGTGAGAAAAATTTCCACTTGAATGTCTGTATTTGCTGAAAATTTCGTGAAAATTAAAAGTGAATATTTTGTTTGAAATTTGAATTATTTTGATTAAGGGTGACTTGCTGTTTAAAAATATATTAACACGTGGCTAGAAATTATGAACCGTTTTGCCGGAAAATCGAAAAAACTGTAGACCATTGGATTTTTATCAAATTTCGTTAATCGGCTATATCGGCGTCAATTTTGGTCCGAGAGTCAAGCGAAAACACATTTCCTACATAAAATTGGCCGCTCGTTCTTCTGTCATACTCAAAATTTTCCTACATCTAACGGTTCGTGAGAAAAATTTCCACTTGGATGTATGTATTCGCTGAAAATTTCGAAAAAATTAAAAGTGTATATTTTGTTTGAAATTTGAATTATTTCGATTAAGGGTGACTTGCTGATTAAAAAAATCCATACATGTGGCTAAAAATTATGCACCGTTTTGCCGAAAAATCGAAAAAACTGTAGTTTTTTAATCCGATTTTTCCTCTTTTCCGGCAAACTGGGGGTAAGGGATCAGAAAAAACCACATGTTTGGAATAAGCTGGACCAAGTGCATGTAAAAAAACATTAAACAAAATTTTTTTTTTTGGAAAATTTAAAAAAAATTTTCCAAGGGATTCCCTTGGATTTTTATCAAATTTCGTTAATCGGCTATATTGGCGTCAATTTTGGTCCGAGAGTTAAGCGAAAACACATTTCCGACATAAAATTGGCCGCTCGTTCTTCTGCCATACTCAGAATTTTCCTACATCTAACGGTTCGTGAGAAAAATTTCCACTTGGATGTCTGTATTTGCTGAAAATTTCGTGAAAATTAAAAGTGAATATTTTGTTTGAAATTTGAATTATTTTGATTAAGGGTGACTTGCTGATTAAAAATATATTAACATGTGGCTAGAAATTATGAACCGTTTTGCCGGAAAATCGAAAAAACTGTAGACCATTGGATTTTTATCAAATTTCGTTAATCGGCTATATTGGCGTCAATTTTGGTCCGAGAGTCAAGCGAAAACACATTTTCTACATAAAATTGGCCGCTCGTTCTTCTGCCATACTCAAAATTTTCCTACATCTAACAATTCGTGAGAAAAATTTCCACTTGGATGTCTGTACTTGCTGAAAATTTCGTGAAAATTAAAAGTGAATATTTTGTTTGAAATTTGAACTCTTTGGATTAAGGGTGACTTGCTGATTAAAAATATATTAACATGTGGCTAGAAATTATGAACCGTTTTGCCGGAAAATCGAAAAAACTGTAGACCATTGGATTTTTATCAAATTTCGTTAATCGGCTATATTGGCGTCAATTTTGGTCCGAGAGTCAAGCGAAAACACATTTCCTACATAAAATTGGCCGCTCGTTCTTCTGCCATACTCAAAATTTTCCTACATCTAACGGTTCGTGAGAAAAATTTCCACTTGGATGTATGTATTCGCTGAAAATTTCGAAAAAATTAAAAGTGTATATTTTGTTTGAAATTTGAATTATTTCGATTAAGGGTGACTTGCTGATTAAAAAGATCCATACATGTGGCTAAAAATTATGCACCGTTTTGCCGAAAAATCAAAAAAACTGTAGATTTTTTAATCCGATTTTTCCTCTTTTCCGGCAAACTGGGGGTAAGGGATCAGAAAAAACCACATGTTTGGAATAAGCTGGACCAAGTGCATGTACCAAAACATTAAACAAAATTTTTTTTTTTGGAAAATTTGGAAAAATTTTTCCAAGGGGGTACCCTTGGATTTTTATCAAATTTCGTTAATCGGCTATATTGGCGTCAATTTTGGTCCGAGAGTCAAGCGAAAACACATTTCCTACATAAAATTGGCCGCTCGTTCTTCTGCCATACTCAAAATTTTCCTACATCTAACGGTTCGTGAGAAAAATTTCCACTTGGATGTATGTATTCGCTGAAAATTTCGATAAAATTAAAAGTGTATATTTTGTTTGAAATTTGAATTATTTCGATTAAGGGTGACTTGCTGATTAAAAAGATCCATACATGTGGCTAAAAATTATGCACCGTTTTGCCGAAAAATCAAAAAAACTGTAGATTTTTTAATCCGATTTTTCCTCTTTTCCGGCAAACTGGGGGTAAGGGATCAGAAAAAAAACTCATGTTTGGAATAAGCTGGACCAAGTGCATGTACCAAAACATTAAACAAAATTTTTTTTTTTGGAAAATTTGGAAAAATTTTTCCAAGGGGGTACCCTTGGATTTTTATCAAATTTGGTTAATCGGCTATATTGGCGTCAATTTTGGTCCGAGGGTTAAGCGAAAACACATTTCCTACATAAAATTGGCCGCTCGTTCTTCTGCCATACTCAGAATTTTCCTACATCTAACGGTTCGTGAGAAAAATTTCCACTTGGATGTCTGTATTTGCTGAAAATTTCGTGAAAATTAAAAGTGAATATTTTGTTTGAAATTTGAATTATTTTGATTAAGGGTGACTTGCTGTTTAAAAATATATCAACATGTGGCTAGAAATTATGAACCGTTTTGCCGAAAAATCGAAAAAACTGTAGTTTTTTTAATCCGATTTTTCCTCTTTTCCGGCAAACTGGGGGTAAGGGATCAGAAAAAACCAAATGTTTGGAATAAGCTGGACCAAGTGCATGTACCAAAACATTAAACAAAATTTTTTTTTTTGGAAAATTTGGAAAAATTTTTCCAAGGGGGTACCCTTGGATTTTTATCAAATTTAGTTAATCGGCTATATTGGCGTCAATTTTGGTCCGAGAGTCAAGCGAAAACACATTTCCTACATAAAATTGGCCGCTCGTTCTTCTGCCATACTCAGAATTTTCCTACATCTAACGGTTCGTGAGAAAAATTTCCACTTGAATGTCTGTATTTGCTGAAAATTTCGTGAAAATTAAAAGTGAATATTTTGTTTGAAATTTGAATTATTTCGATTAAGGGTGACTTGCTGATTAAAAAAATCCATACATGTGGCTAAAAATTATGCACCGTTTTGCCGAAAAATCGAAAAAACTAGTTTTTTTAATCCGATTTTTCCTCTTTTCCGGCAAACTGGGGGTAAGGGATCAGAAAAAACCAAATGTTTGGAATAAGCTGGACCAAGTGCATGTACCAAAACATTAAACAAAATTTTTTTTTTTTGGAAAATTTGGAAAAAATTTTCCAAGGGGGTACCCTTGGATTTTTATCAAATTTAGTTAATCGGGTATATTGGCGTCAATTTTGGTCCGAGAGTCAAGCGAAAACACATTTCCTACATAAAATTGGCCGCTCGTTCTTCTGCCATACTCAGAATTTTCCTACATCTAACTGTTCGTGAGAAAAATTTCCACTTGAATGTCTGTATTTGCTGAAAATTTCGTGAAAATTAAAAGTGAATATTTTGTTTGAAATTTGAATTATTTTGATTAAGGGTGACTTGCTGTTTAAAAATATATTAACACGTGGCTAGAAATTATGAACCGTTTTGCCGGAAAATCGAAAAAACTGTAGACCATTGGATTTTTATCAAATTTCGTTAATCGGCTATATCGGCGTCAATTTTGGTCCGAGAGTCAAGCGAAAACACATTTCCTACATAAAATTGGCCGCTCGTTCTTCTGTCATACTCAAAATTTTCCTACATCTAACGGTTCGTGAGAAAAATTTCCACTTGGATGTATGTATTCGCTGAAAATTTCGAAAAAATTAAAAGTGTATATTTTGTTTGAAATTTGAATTATTTCGATTAAGGGTGACTTGCTGATTAAAAAAATCCATACATGTGGCTAAAAATTATGCACCGTTTTGCCGAAAAATTGAAAAAACTGTAGATTTTATAATCCGATTTTTCCTCTTTTCCGGCAAACTGGGGGTAAGGGATCAGAAAAAACCACATGTTTGGAATAAGCTGGACCAAGTGCATGTACCAAAACATTAAACAAAATTTTTTTTTTTTGGAAAATTTGGAAAAATTTTCCAAGGGGGTACCCTTGGATTTTTATCAAATTTCGTTAATCGGCTATATTAACGTCAATTTTGGTCCGAGAGTCAAGCGAAAACACATTTCCTACATAAAATTGGCCGCTCGTTCTTCTGCCATACTCAGAATTTTTCTACATCTAACGGTTCGTGAGAAAAATTTCCACTTGGATGTCTGTATTTGCTGAAAATTTCGTGAAAATTAAAAGTGAATATTTTGTTTGAAATTTGAATTATTTGATTAAGGGTGACTTGCTGTTTAAAAATATATTAACATGTGGCTAGAAATTATGAACCGTTTTGCCGGAAAATCGAAAAAACTGTAGACCATTGGATTTTTATCAAATTTCGTTAATCGGCTATACTGGCGTCAATTTTGGTCCGAGAGTCAAGCGAAAACACATTTCCTACATAAAATTGGCCGCTCGTTCTTCTGCCATACTCAAAATTTTTCTACATCTAACGGTTCGTGAGAAAAATTTCCACTTGGATGTATGTATTCGCTGAAAATTTCGTGAAAATTAAAAGTAAATATTTTGTTTGAAATTTGAATTATTTTGATTAAGGGTCACTTGCTGTTTAAAAATATATTAACATGTGGCTAGAAATTATGAACCGTTTTGCAGGAAAATCGAAAAAACTGTAGACCATTGGATTTTTATCAAATTTCGTTAATCGGCTATATTGGCGTCAATTTTGGTCCGAGAGTCAAGCGAAAACACATTTCCTACATAAAATTGGCCGCTCGTTCTTCTGCCATACTCAAAATTTTCCTACATCTAACGGTTCGTGAGAAAAATTTCCACTTGAATGTATGTATTCGCTGAAAATTTCGAAAAAATTAAAAGTGTATATTTTGTTTGAAATTTGAATTATTTCGATTAAGGGTGACTTGCTGATTAAAAAAATCCATACATGTGGCTAAAAATATGCACCGTTTTGCCGAAAAATTGAAAAAACTGTAGATTTTATAATCCGATTTTTCCTCTTTTCCTCTTTTCCGGCAAACTGGGGGTAAGGGATCAGAAAAAACCACGTTTGGAATAAGCTGGACCAAGTGCATGTACCAAAACATTAAACAAAATTTTTTTTTTGGAAAATTTGGAAAAATTTTCCAAGGGGGTACCCTTGGATTTTTATCAAATTTCGTTAATCGGCTATATTAACGTCAATTTTGGTCCGAGAGTCAAGCGAAAACACATTTCCTACATAAAATTGGCAGCTCGTTCTTCTGTCATACTCAAAATTTTCCTACATCTAACGGTTCGTGAGAAAAATTTCCACTTGGATGTATGTATTCGCTGAAAATTTCGAAAAAATTAAAAGTGTATATTTTGTTTGAAATTTGAATTATTTCGATTAAGGGTGACTTGCTGATTAAAAAAATCCATACATGTGGCTAAAAATTATGCACCGTTTTGCCGAAAAATTGAAAAAACTATAGATTTTATAATCCGATTTTTCCTCTTTTCCGGCAAACTGGGGGTAAGGGATCAGAAAAAACCACATGTTTGGAATAAGCTGGACCAAGTGCATGTACCAAAACATTAAACAAAATTTTTTTTTTTGGAAAATTTGGAAAAATTTTCCAAGGGGGTACCCTTGGATTTTTATCAAATTTCGTTAATCGGCTATATTAACGTCAATTTTGGTCCGAGAGTCAAGCGAAAACACATTTCCTACATAAAATTGGCAGCTCGTTCTTCTGCCATACCCAGAATTTTCCTACATCTAACGGTTCGTGAGAAAAATTTCCACTTGGATGTCTGTATTTGCTGAAAATTTCGTGAAAATTAAAAGTGAATATTTTGTTTGAAATTTGAATTATTTGATTAAGGGTGACTTGCTGTTTAAAAATATATTAACATGTGGCTAGAAATTATGAACCGTTTTGCCGGAAAATCGAAAAAACTGTAGACCATTGGATTTTTATCAAATTTCGTTAATCGGCTATATTGGCGTCAATTTTGGTCCGAGAATCAAGCGAAAGCACATTTCCTACATAAAAGTGGCCGCTCGTTCTTCTGCCATATTCAGAATTTTTCTACATCTAACGGTTCGTGAGAAAAATTTCCACTTGGATGTCTGTATTTGCTGAAAATTTCGTGAAAATTCAAAGTGAATATTTTGTTTGAAATTTGAATTATTTTGATTAAGGGTGACTTGCTGTTAAAAAATATATTAACATGTGGCTAGAAATTATGAACCGTTTTGCCGGAAAATCGAAAAAACTGTAGATCATTGGATTTTTATCAAATTTCGTTAATCGGCTATATTGGCGGCAATTTTGGTCCGAGAGTCAAGCGAAAACACATTTCCTACATAAAATTGGCCGCTCGTTCTTCTGCCATACTCAAAATTTTCCTACATCTAACGGTTCGTGAGAAAAATTTCCACTTGGATGTATGTATTCGCTGAAAATTTCGAAAAAATTAAAAGTGTATATTTTGTTTGAAATTTGAATTATTTCGATTAAGGGTGACTTGCTGATTAAAAAAATCTATACATGTGGCTAAAAATTATGCACCGTTTTGCCGAAAAATCGAAAAAACTGTAGATTTTTTAATCCGATTTTTCCTCTTTTCCGGCAAACTGGGGGTAAGGGATCAGAAAAAACCACATGTTTGGAATAAGCTGGACCAAGTGCATGTACCAAAACATTAAACAAAATTTTTTTTTTGGAAAATTTGGAAAAAATTTTCCAAGGGGGTACCCTTGGATTTTTATCAAATTTAGTTAATCGGCTATATTGGCGTCAATTTTGGTCCGAGAATCAAGCGAAAGCACATTTCCTACATAAAAGTGGCCGCTCGTTCTTCTGCCATATTCAGAATTTTTCTACATCTAACGGTTCGTGAGAAAAATTTCCACTTGGATGTCTGTATTTGCTGAAAATTTCGTGAAAATTCAAAGTGAATATTTTGTTTGAAATTTGAATTATTTTGATTAAGGGTGACTTGCTGTTTAAAAATATATTAACATGTGGCTAGAAATTATGAACCGTTTTGCCGGAAAATCGAAAAAACTGTAGATCATTGGATTTTTATCAAATTTCGTTAATCGGCTATATTGGCGGCAATTTTGGTCCGAGAGTCAAGCGAAAGCACATTTCCTACATAAAAGTGGCCGCTCGTTCTTCTGCCATATTCAGAATTTTTCTACATCTAACGGTTCGTGAGAAAAATTTCCACTTGGATGTCTGTATTTGCTGAAAATTTCGTGAAAATTCAAAGTGAATATTTTGTTTGAAATTTGAATTATTTTGATTAAGGGTGACTTGCTGTTTAAAAATATATTAACATGTGGCTAGAAATTATGAACCGTTTTGCAGGAAAATCGAAAAAACTGTAGACCATTGGATTTTTATCAAATTTCGTTAATCGGCTATATTGGCGTCAATTTTGGTCCGAGAGTCAAGCGAAAACACATTTCCTACATAAAATTGGCCGCTCGTTCTTCTGCCATACTCAAAATTTTCCTACATCTAACGGTTCGTGAGAAAAATTTCCACTTGAATGTATGTATTCGCTGAAAATTTCGAAAAAATTAAAAGTGTATATTTTGTTTGAAATTTGAATTATTTCGATTAAGGGTGACTTGCTGATTAAAAAAATCCATACATGTGGCTATAAATATGCACCGTTTTGCCGAAAAATTGAAAAAACTGTAGATTTTATAATCCGATTTTTCCTCTTTTCCTCTTTTCCGGCAAACTGGGGGTAAGGGATCAGAAAAAACCACGTTTGGAATAAGCTGGACCAAGTGCATGTACCAAAACATTAAACAAAATTTTTTTTTTGGAAAATTTGGAAAAATTTTCCAAGGGGGTACCCTTGGATTTTTATCAAATTTCGTTAATCGGCTATATTAACGTCAATTTTGGTCCGAGAGTCAAGCGAAAACACATTTCCTACATAAAATTGGCAGCTCGTTCTTCTGTCATACTCAAAATTTTCCTACATCTAACGGTTCGTGAGAAAAATTTCCACTTGGATGTATGTATTCGCTGAAAATTTCGAAAAAATTAAAAGTGTATATTTTGTTTGAAATTTGAATTATTTCGATTAAGGGTGACTTGCTGATTAAAAAAATCCATACATGTGGCTAAAAATTATGCACCGTTTTGCCGAAAAATTGAAAAAACTATAGATTTTATAATCCGATTTTTCCTCTTTTCCGGCAAACTGGGGGTAAGGGATCAGAAAAAACCACATGTTTGGAATAAGCTGGACCAAGTGCATGTACCAAAACATTAAACAAAATTTTTTTTTTTGGAAAATTTGGAAAAATTTTCCAAGGGGGTATCCTTGGATTTTTATCAAATTTCGTTAATCGGCTATATTGGCGGCAATTTTGGTCCGAGAGTCAAGCGAAAACACATTTCCTACATAAAATTGGCCGCTCGTTCTTCTGCCATACTCAAAATTTTCCTACATCTAACGGTTCGTGAGAAAAATTTCCACTTGGATGTATGTATTCGCTGAAAATTTCGAAAAAATTAAAAGTGTATATTTTGTTTGAAATTTGAATTATTTCGATTAAGGGTGACTTGCTGATTAAAAAAATCCATACATGTGGCTAAAAATTATGCACCGTTTTGCCGAAAAATCGAAAAAACTGTAGATTTTTTAATCCGATTTTTCCTCTTTTCCGGCAAACTGGGGGTAAGGGATCAGAAAAAACCACATGTTTGGAATAAGCGGGACCAAGTGCATGTACCAAAACATTAAACAAAATTTTTTTTTGAAAAATTTGGAAAAATTTTTCCAAGGGGGTACCCTTGGATTTTTATCAAATTTCGTTAATCGGCTATATTGGCGTCAATTTTGGTCCGAGAGTTAAGCGAAAACACATTTCCTACATAAAATTGGCCGCTCGTTCTTCTGCCATACTCAGAATTTTCCTACATCTAACGGTTCGTGAGAAAAATTTCCACTTGAATGTCTGTATTTGCTGAAAATTTCGTGAAAATTAAAAGTAAATATTTTGTTTGAAATTTGAATTATTTTGATTAAGGGTGACTTGCTGTTTAAAAATATATTAACATGTGGCTAGAAATTATGAACCGTTTTGCCGGAAAAGCGAAAAAACTGTAGACCATTGGATTTTTATCAAATTTCGTTAATCGGCTATATTGGCGTCAATTTTGGTCCGAGAGTCAAGCGAAAACACATTTCCTACATAAAATTGGCCGCTCGTTCTGCCATACTCAAAATTTTCCTACATCTAAC
This sequence comes from Diabrotica undecimpunctata, assembly GCF_040954645.1. Classification (NCBI taxonomy): domain Eukaryota; kingdom Metazoa; phylum Arthropoda; class Insecta; order Coleoptera; family Chrysomelidae; genus Diabrotica; species Diabrotica undecimpunctata. The sequence goes on from NC_092812.1 coordinate 44,534,198, forward strand.
GGTTCGTGAGAAAAATTTCCACTTGGATGTATGTATTCGCTGAAAATTTCGAAAAAATTAAAAGTGTATATTTTGTTTGAAATTTGAATTATTTCGATTAAGGGTGACTTGCTGATTAAAAAAATCCATACATGTGGCTAAAAATATGCACCGTTTTGCCGAAAAATTGAAAAAACTGTAGATTTTTTAATCCGATTTTTCCTCTTTTCCGGCAAACTGGGGGTAAGGGATCAGAAAAAACCACATGTTTGGAATAAGCTGGACCAAGTGCATGTACCAAAACATTAAACAAAATTTTTTTTTTTGGAAAATTTGGAAAAAATTTTCCAAGGGACCCTTGGATTTTTATCAAATTTAGTTAATCGGCTATATTGGCGTCAATTTTGGTCCGAGAGTCAAGCGAAAGCACATTTCCTACATAAAAGTGGCCGCTCGTTCTTCTGCCATATTCAGAATTTTTCTACATCTAACGGTTCGTGAGAAAAATTTCCACTTGGATGTCTGTATTTGCTGAAAATTTCGTGAAAATTCAAAGTGAATATTTTGTTTGAAATTTGAATTATTTTGATTAAGGGTGACTTGCTGTTTAAAAATATATTAACATGTGGCTAGAAATTATGAACCGTTTTGCCGGAAAATCGAAAAAACTGTAGACCATTGGATTTTTATCAAATTTCGTTAATCGGCTATATTGGCGTCAATTTTGGTCCGAGAGTCAAGCGAAAACACATTTTCTACATAAAATTGGCCGCTCGTTCTTCTGCCTTACTCAAAATTTTCCTACATCTAACAATTCGTGAGAAAAATTTCCACTTGGATGTATGTATTCGCTGAAAATTTCAAAAAAATTAAAAGTGTATATTTTGTTTGAAATTTGGATTATTTCGATTAAGGGTGACTTGCTGATTAAAAAAATCCATACATGTGGCTAAAAATTATGCACCGTTTTGCCGACAAATCGAAAATACTGTAGATTTTTTAATCCGATTTTTCCTCTTTTCCGGCAAACTGGGGGTAAGGGATCAGAAAAAACCAAATGTTTGGAATAAGCTGGACCAAGTGCATGTACCAAACCATTAAACAAAATTTTTTTTTTTGGAAAATTTGGAAAAAATTTTCCAAGGGGGTACCCTTGGATTTTTACCAAATTTAGTTAATCGGCTATATTGGCGTCAATTTTGGTCCGAGAGTCAAGCGAAAACACATTTCCTACATAAAATTGGCCGCTCGTTCTTCTGCCATACTCAGAATTTTCCTACATGTAACGGTTCGTGAGAAAAATTTCTACTTGTATGTCTTTATTTGCTGGAAATTTCGTGAAAATTAAAAGTAAATATTTTGTTTGAAATTTAAATTATTTCGATTAAGGGTGACTTGCTGATTAAAAAAATCCATACATGTGGCTAAAAATTTGCACCGTTTTGCCGAAAAATTGAAAAAACTGTAGATTTTATAATCCGATTTTTCCTCTTTTCCGGCAAACTGGGGGTAAGGGATCAGAAAAAACCACATGTTTGGAATAAGCTGGACCAAGTGCATGTACCAAAACATTAAACAAAATTTTTTTTTTTGGAAAATTTGGAAAAATTTTCCAAGGGGTACCCTTGGATTTTTATCAAATTTCGTTAATCGGCTATATTAACGTCAATTTTGGTCCGAGAGTCAAGCGAAAACACATTTCCTACATAAAATTGGCAGCTCGTTCTTCTGCCATACTCAGAATTTTCCTACATCTAACGGTTCGCGAGAAAAATTTCCACTTGGATGTCTGTATTTGCTGAAAATTTCGTGAAAATTAAAAGTGAATATTTTGTTTGAAATTTGAATTTTTTGATTAAGGGTGACTTGCTGTTTAAAAATATATTAACATGTGGCTAGAAATTATGAACCGTTTTGCCGGAAAATCGAAAAAACTGTAGACCATTGGATTTTTATCAAATTTCGTTAATCGGCTACATTGGCGTCAATTTTGGTCCGAGAGTCAAGCGAAAACACATTTCCTACATAAAATTGGCCGCTCGTTTTTCTGCCATACTCAAAATTTTTCTACATCTAACGGTTCGTGAGAAAAATTTCCACTTGGATGTATGTATTCGCTGAAAATTTCGAAAAAATTAAAAGTGTATATTTTGTTTGAAATTTGAATTATTTCGATTAAGGGTGACTTGCTGATTAAAAAAATTTATACATGTGGCTAAAAATTATGCACTGTTTTGCCGAAAAATCGAAAAAACTGTAGATTTTTTAATCCGATTTTTCCTCTTTTCCGGCAAACTGGGGGTAAGGGATCAGAAAAAACCACATGTTTGGAATAAGCTGGACCAAGTGCATGTACCAAAACATTAAACAAAATTTTTTTTTTTTGGAAAATTTGGAAAAAAATTTCCAAGGGGGTACCCTTGGATTTTTATCAAATTTAGTTAATCGGCTATATTGGCGTCAATTTTGGTCCGAAAGTCAAGCGAAAACACATTTGCTACATAAAATTGGCCGCTCGTTCTTCTGCCATACTCAGAATTTTCCTACATTTAACGGTTCGTGAGAAAAATTTCCACTTGTATGTCTGTATTTGCTGAAAATTTCGTGAAAATTAAAAGTGAATATTTTGTTTGAAATTTGAATTATTTCGATTAAGGGTGACTTGCTGATTAAAAAAATTCATATATGTGTCTAGAAAATATGCACCGTTCTGCCGGAAAATGGAAAAAACTGTAGATTTTTTAAATCGATTTTTCCTCTTTTTTGGCAAACTGGGATTAAGGGATCAGAAAAAAACACATGTTTGGAATAAGCTGGACCAAGTGCATGTACTAAACAATAAACTAATTTTTTTTTTTTTGTAAAATTTGGCAAAAATTTTCCAAGGGGGTACCCTTGGATTTTTATCAAATTTGGTTAATCGGCTATGTTGGCATCAATTTTGGTCCAAGAGTCAAGCGAATGAACATTTCTTACATAAAATTTTTGTTCTGACTCGTATTCGAGGGCGGCGGATAAGACATCAACCAGCGTCTTGTGCCGAGCTAATCGTAGTGTTCTCTGCATTTCATGATCACGAAGACCGTCAATAAACGTTTGAACGGCCAACTTTTCCATCATGTCTTCGGGAGCTGTTGGATAAGCGTATCGTACTAATCTGGCAATATCTACCTCGTATTCTTGAAGAGCCTCATCTATCGTCTACGTCTACGATTTTTAAGCTGTGACTGATATACATGCTCCAAATATTCGTGGCCATATCGCATATTTAGCCTCTTCTTGAGTTGTTCGAAATCATCGGTCTCCTCTACGGCTATGGTCTGCAGCACATCTAAGGCATCTCCTCGAAGAGCGATAGTCAGGTTTACAGCCTTTTCTTTTTCAGACCATCCATTCGCTCTCTTGCGGCTGATTCGAACTGTTTCATTTAGTTGTTCCATGACGATTTTTCGTCGAAAGTTCGGACTTTCACATGGACAGAACCTCCACTTCCTTCAAATTTCGGCCGTATTTCCAACTTACATTTCGTCTCGTCTTCTTTTGTCTCTACTGTAATTGGATTGTTTCCTCTCTCTGCCGTCCCTGTATCCTCCAGCTTCTTTTCCATCTCTTTCCATATCTTTTCTTCGAAGGCCAACATATCGGCAGCAACTTGGTTTTTTAACGAAGATATTCTATCATCCAGGGCAGACATCTCAGAAGTGACTTTAGAGATTTCCGAAGAGATGTTAGCAGAGACTTTGCTTTCCAGCGAAGAAATCTCGTTAGAAACTTTGTCTTCCAACGAAGCGATGTCGCCGGAAACTTTGGCTACATCACCAGAAACTTTGGCTACATCAGAAGAAACTTTCGAAATATAGTCAGAAACTTTGTTCTCCAATGATGCGATGTCACCAGAAACTTTGGCTACATCAGAAGATACCTTCGAAATATCGTCAGAAACTTTGTTCTCTAATTTCGAAATTGACGAGATGACAGCATCTTCAAATATATAAGTCTCTGGATCTAGTCCTTCTTCTAGCAAAGCGTTCTTTAGTCGTTGGACTAACTCAGCCTTTTTTCCGGTAGAAGCTAATTCTCTGTCTTCAAGATGTCTTCTTAAATTAGTCACTGTCAGCTCATAAATCGTAGCCATTTTAACAATTTATTTTATGTTCACTTCGGAACAATACTTGTTATGATTACTATAAGTCTCATTTACTTTTATTTCACTTCCGACACAGTCAATCTACAATGGAAAACGTCAACGTTCATTATTTTTACATTTTGTGATGGAATATATTATAACATACCTTATTTGCCATTTTTGCAGCCAACAAAATGTCACTATAATAAATGAACCTATTATATTATGTTATACTAAATTAAAAATAATTAATAAAGAAACTAAAACTATGACTAAGAAGACTATAAAACACTAAACTAAGAATAAAATAAACTAAATAAATGAAAAATACGACACAATAGCACAAATAAGACAATAGGCTTAATATCAAAGTAACAAACAACAAATAAATGAATGATACGGATGTTGTCTCTGAGGAAGGGAATTTCATTAAATTGACATAAGAATAAGGCGCGATATTTAAATATGTTGGTGTTACCGGTATTACAGGAAGAGATATTACCGAGAATCATATGATTTTATCATGTGGAATAGGTACCGTCCTATTCTACTGTGAAGAGCTATGACGAGCCACATGACAACGCTTATGACAAAATCACATGACAAATCACGCAGTGTAAACATATAAATTTCACTCTATGAGCAAATCATATGACAAATCACATGATAAATCATGTAGTGTAAAATCGACATAAATCTCGTGGGATGCAAAGATTATCGTTGTTGTTGATAACAACGATACATCTTCGCTTACTGCACTCCTTATTGAAAGAGTTATAATTCTTGCTTTGACTTTTCCAGCAGGCATCTTTACAGATGTAACACCGAGACAAAAGATTTTGGTGTTTTCGGTGTCCAAAGACCTTTGGAGTTTGACTGATATATGTAAGAAATTATATTCCATACATCATCATATGTTATCTCCAAGGCAGGATTAAATCGCATCCACCCCTCACCACGAGCAAAGTCCTTACTGCAAAACATAGTAAACCCCACCCAATCACTAGGACTTACACTTACACCCTAGTTCCCTTTATAACAATGCTTTCTATATCTTTCTTTATCTACCTCATGTTCTTGAAATTATTGAAATAGTCAGAAATAGTCTACGCGTCACGAAATAGTGTTAGTTCTCGATCGCGTTACGTCGTAACTAGAGCTCTTGAACATTATTTTTCCAATATTGAGGTAAAAATATATTTAAAATGGTGATAGTTTTTACTGTACTTATTTTATTGTATTTCAGAATAATTTTGTAAGTAGCTCCAATGGCGTTGCATCTGTTGAATCCAGTTTGCACTATTATATTTCAGAGCCCATTGCGACAAAAATCTCAAAATCTTGACGAGCTTGAGTTATTTCCACATATAAAATATAATACAGCCTGTTATGTTCTCGATGATAACTTAAACTTAGACACGAATCTTTCTAAAGATGTATTTCATGTATTCCTTTTTATGAGTTATTAAAGACTGCAGAAAGTGCCAGTAACGATGACGATATTTCTAGTACTTTTGATGACAGTGATGCTGATCAAAATTATTTACCCGAGCGTTAAACGTACAGTTCATCTGAAGAAGAAGTTCCTAAGATAAAAGCTCTCGTAAATATTACGAAAACAGATAATGAGGTATGTTTAGCTACTTATTTTATAACAAAATAATATTTCTACCTAATAAATATTCTAGATTACTGCTCGTCATATATCCTGTATTGATAACGGTCTTTCCAAAATAAGGAGAAAATCTGACGGAAGCTTTGATGAAAACAAGAAGAACCAACGTGAATTTGAACTCATTCCAAATCTTGTGAATATAAGTGCAACTTCCACAAAGGTACAAATGACTAATTTTCTAAACATATTTACTTAATAATTTTTTGTAGGTGCTGTCAGTTTCAACGAATGAGATTCCCGCTTCAAATAATGAAATCTTAAAGAAAAAGAAAAAGTGTTCTACTGCAAGTAGTGAAAAAGTTGAAAGGAATAAGAAAAAATACCCGATTCGATCAATATGCAAAAGTAAATGTAGAAAAAAGTGTAAATACTTAGACGATGACTCAAATTCTGAATACCCTTGGGTATAGTAATGACTCCGTTATCACCGAGTTGGTAGCAGCTATAAAAAGTGCACCATGCGGCGCTATGGTAAAGGAACGTAGAGGAATTCATTCTAAACCGAAAGTAAATCGAGATATAATCGTGAAACATATTGAATCCTATCATCCATGCGTAAGTCATTACCGAATACATAATGCTCCCAATGTAAGATATCTGTCTAGGGAATTAACGATGAAACAAATGTTCCAGGATTTTAATTCAAAATACCCAGGAATTTAGATACCTACCGAGAAGTTATGAAGGCTATGAATATTTCATTGCGCCCACCAAAGTCTGACGCTTGTGAAGAGTGTACGCTGAATAAAAATAACTCTAATGACAACCATAGTACTGGTAGCAAAGATGACAGGACTCTAAAGAAATTAATTATAGATCGATCCTAAGCAGAGAAGGCCAATAGTAAGTACAAGGCAAATAGGCAAATCTTTTGAAAAACCCTTCCCGAATCAGATGTATCATCGGATCTAAATAATAATGGGGACTTGGTTAAAGAATTTTAATCCCACCCATTTAGTGAAAACGAAATTTATTTTGTTTATTATTTCTTATTATTTTTCATTCTGTAGGTACTATTCACAATATTTTGTGATTAATAAATTAATGTTTGAATTTTGCGAAAAAAGTTTATGTAACATTTTCCCTGCCATATAATGAAATGCGCTGAATGCTCTACATTTGCAATTAAAAATGATACCTGAGATTCCACTTACTTGTTTTTACACTTACAAAAACACAGTTATTGTACTTACATTATTAAAATCTTTTTACTATTGTCCGCATGGTATTTGAATTGAAAAAACACAGTAATTTTCCTTTACTGTGTTTTATTAAAATAATTTGTATGTTATTTATTATCACAAACCAAGTATAAAAACAAAGTAAAAGTTGTCTTTCTACAAATCATGGAGTACAGATTGTATAAATGCCATTGCTTAAAATTAGGACTTCAACTGCACTAATATGGAAAGACTGCATTTTTTTGTAAAATGTGATTTATCTTAAAACTTGTGCAATTGGAGTTACTGTGTTTAGCCGTATGGCAGCCGATATTTTATAAGTAGAATAAGAACTAATGTGGAAAAAGGTACAAAATTTTACTTACAAAAATTATAAAATTATACAAAGCAGTTTTCGAATCAAAATAATATATGATCCAAAAGATATAATTACTAAACATGAAATCCACTTGACTTTGAAAACAGGAATGTTCATTCAAAAAAGTGTTGAAAGTTCAAGAATTATTAAATAATGTTTATCATAATTTCAAGAAGACCAAGTCAACGTCAACATATTTAAGGAATTCCTAAGTATAGGTCTCCAACTACAACTACAACTAACAAGTTTTCAAACCATTATAACAGGATAATAGGAATAAGAAAAGGTCGTCTGATCCTCTGTTCGTTTTTAAGTTTGCGAGTGAGTCTAACCGTTTGCTACTTTACCGGCATACCGGCTCTGTTCAACACTTAACGCATAGGTGTCGCAGGCAGTCAGACTAAATGCTATTATATAAACCATATCTAATATTCATAAAATGTTATGTTCATTATATATTATTTTAATTGATTTTTCTACAAAGATATATTAAATTTCATTTTAATATCAAATAACAAAATAAAGACAAGATTGTAGAATATAATGAAACATATATATTTGAGGTATCTCTGACACAATGTTGCCCAGTTTACATTTTTTCCGGCATGCACTAGGCATTTTTAACAAATTAATTTTCATAAAGAATTTATAGATATAAGTACTATACTAAATAGTATAATACTAATTTACTGCTACTTGTTGCATAATTTTCTGATGATAACTAGCTTTTGCCAATCAATCAACAAATAAATTTGTTAATAAGATTAATACAAGCTGGTATGCTATCAATAGAAATAAATATATTCTTGGCAACAGTGTAGGAATAAGCTCACCAAAAAGCTTTGTCTATTCACCAATAGGTAGAGATAGTATTAACGGTCAGAATTCATTTTAATATAATATAAATAAACTGATCAAAATATATTTATTAAGCATGTATTTATACATAAAATAGTATTTATAAAATACTAGTATTTATATATAACACATTTCTAGTTTCAAATTGTCTTTGAAATTCTAATATCTATCATATTGTCGGGCCACCATTTTGTGGGTGTGTCCAAAGTCATCGACAACCGATTAAAGCCTCAGACCTCACACCTACTGATAGAAGGAGGATCTTCTCGCATTTCTGTTATCCGGCTACTAGATTTAGTAGACAGAATTTTGAAATCGATCAGGTTAGGGGGGCAAATCAGTTTGGCGCCGCCTTTCTCGATCCACCTAGTCCCCACACCAAATTACAATACATAATAATAATCTATAAGCTAATTTTTTGAGGGTAAACATCACCTATGAGCAGCATGAATGCCTCACTCCTAGACAAATTCATCATGGCAGCAAACCTGGATTTTAAAATAGATATGTAGAGAAATTTTACACACTGATGGGACAGAGATTTGGGAACTTTTCTCTAAAACAATTTTGAATAGTAGGGTTTTTTGCGTTAGACCTGATTTTTGCTTTGCGGCTACACTTAAATAAAGTCTTCTGTCTTCTAGGGACGGTTCACCAACTTCACAATAAATACTTTCGATTAGTGTTGTGCGAAAAGCTCCAGATATTATACGTAAAGAGAGATTGTGAAGACTGTCAAGTTTTTTAGCAGTGTCTTAGTGGCTGTAGAATACACAGTAAATCCATAATTTAATTTTGATCTGATTAATAAATATTCTGTAAAACATAAAAAATGTTTGGCGATTCGCACCCCATTCTTTATTGGCCAGAGTTTTTAGAAGAGTTTTTAGAGATGACAAGATAAGATCAAATTTGTTATATGAAGTTCCCAGTTTCGAGTTTCTTCAAATGTCATGCCCAAGAACTTTATTGACGTTACACGTTTTAGGTTCCAATCAAATTGCAATCACATAGTCTTAGGTTGGGGGTGTTTGTGATATTTTTCTTAGAAAACAGGATGAAACGAGTTTTTTCAGAGGAAAAACAGAAACCTGTTTTTTCTGACCAGAGTTCTAAGTTTTGTGTATGACAAAATATATTTTGTATATTTTTACCTTTGTAAAAAACTACTAGAATATCCGCGTAGAATCGTGCCTTTATAGACGATTTTAGGTTTTTGAGAATATCATTGTGACCTTGGATGTTCCAACCATGTAATTTTTTATATATATCGAAAGCTCTTGATATGTCAAAGAAAACCGCTTGACATTTACTCCTTAGTGCGAGTGCTTCAGAAATGTCACTCTCCAAATCTATGATATTATCTATGGTTGACCTTTGCTCTCTAAAAGCTCTTTGTTCTGAAATAATTAAATCTTGTCTCTCCAGGTGCCATCTTAGTCTATTATTAATACTTTTTTCTAGTAACTTACACATAGCGCATGTTAAAGATATCAGTCGGTATGACTCGGGACTTGTTTTATTACTATTAGGTTTTTGTATAGGTATTACTGTGGATTCTTGCCATTTTTCAGGAAATTTGTGCTGTAATTGTGCTGCCAAATAATATTAAACAGATCTAGAAGTTGTTTATGAGCGCTAACTGGAAGGTGTTTGATAAAAATACTGATTTGATAATGCTTCTGTATACTCTAATTGACATATGGGTAAATTTAACGGTTCATCTGACTAAAACTAACTAAAAAACATACTAAGGAATCTTGTGACAAAAATCCTATAGTTTGTGTGGGACAAACGTTTGACAGAATTAGTCTTTCTGCTGTAGTGACTATTTTGCGAGCTTGGACCTGTTGGTTATTAATTTATATAGACCCTCCATAATTATTCATGAAATTTTCAACAATGTTTTTGTTTGCAAGGTACATACACACTCTGTTGTTAGAAAGCCGTGAGGAAAATAAGATATTTTTGGGCTCGATCAACGTTCCTAGTGGAATCAGGTAATCTTGAAGTTTTAGTACTGTTTTCCTTTTGGGAGCTTGTGTAGTCAGAAGTCCCGTCAGTTGGATTTAACATCTTTTCTTTATAATTTAAAATTAAGTTAGACCTAAAATACGGACCTGTTTTAGAACAGGCGATTTTATCAGATCGTTATAGATAACGAACAAACTTGTTTAGAGTTTTTAGATCAAGCCGACTTATAAAAAATACACTACAATCTGTGAAAACTCTGTTTTATATAATTTTAAAGAATAATTACAGGATGGAAATGAATGCACTCTTATGCACTTATATTGAGAAAATAAAAAAAAATCATTAACTACTAGGTATCTAAATAACTGTTTCTGTTTGGTTGGAGCTGACAAATTGGCATTAATTTTTATATTACTTTTTATATTACTACCATAAACTTACGATCGGGATATCATTAAGTAAATGTTGTGGAAGCTGACCGTGATAAAACTTGTGTCACCGTTCGGGACTTACCGGTATTTAAGGATGCCTCTTGGAGTAAAAAGAGCCCCAATGAATTTTCCAAGACTCACGGAGCGTTTTCGCCGTAGTTTTAGTAACTTAAATCGGAAAAAGTGCATGTTTAATTGCGAAAAAGTGAAATATAAACATGCTGATCGGCGTTTGAAGGAATCCAGTTGATTCAAAATAGGAGATTTAGTATAAGCCAAAACAACCGGTCGTAGTAACGGGTCGAAAGGTAAGACAGCTAAATTTTACCCGAAGAGAGATATAGCGAGTGGTATCGCCTGTGAGTTATGAGCTTTGTGGAGTGGACACTCCTAGTGCCCTTGGTTTGTTCCACGTATCCGCGCTTACACAAGCGTCTCAATGACGTTGAATCTCCAACGCCTGTAGTGCCAAGACGAAGACGAGGACGCCCCAGGAAGAAAACCACATCTTTTGCCGACCCCTCCTCTAACGAGTTGGAGGTCAAGGGGGAGACTGTAACAAACCAACCTCTGACGCTACGCCTCTGGAGGGCGAGCCGTAATTTTATTTTCAAACCCCAACATGTGGCATTTTGAGAGTCCTGTAAGATGGCCAAGTGACCTGAGTGTGTATGGTCTGACTGTTTTGTATAGATTTTAGTTTACAGATGTGAATAAAACCAGTAGCGTACCTAGAATTATCATTGGGGGGGGGGGGGTTTGGTTGGGCACCGACAATTTTTTTACGATGCTACCTCCATTTTGATAAATTTCAGAGCCTTTGTTGCTGCAAAAGAATTACGCGTGTAAACTTTAAAAATATCACAACAAACTAGAAACTAGTCCCCAAGCAACCTGCACGTCCAGTCTGCTGTCGACTGATCACTAATGCATTAGAGACCGGTTACTAACTAGTTGCGCTGTGTGCGGATACTCATAAAAATACATGGACAGTAACTAATAAGCAACTGATTGGTAACTAAAGTTACCAACTGGTTTCTTTTTAGTAGCTTCATGTGCGGACGGCCTAATATAAACCGTGCTGACGAATGGCCACGGTGACTTAAAGCAAATAACATCGAATGCTCACGGGTGGGCACAAGCGGTCAAAAAGGAGACATTGAAAATGGCCACCGGTGGGCACATGGTGCTATCATCATTCTGGTTTTACAACCCTGTGTGGGTCCTAGCCTCCTCAAGAATTTCTTTCCAGTCGTCCTATCCATGACCTTCCTCCGCCAAGCACGTATTCCCATATTTCTCATGTCTTCATCGATGTTATCAAGAAACCTTGTTCTGGGTCGTCTTCTTCTCTGACCAATGGGTCTATCAATGAGCGTTTTTCTAGCTGGGTCATTTGGTTCCATCCGCATTACATGTCCTATCCACCTTAGACGTCCTATCTTAATATTCCTTACGATATCTAGTTCCTGGTATATTCTATAAAGTTCGAAGTTCTATCGTCTTTTCCCCACTCTATTGTCACTCATAGCTCCATACTTTTCTTTCGAAACATCCTAACATGTTTTCATTACTTTTTGTTAGAGTCCAGGTCCCTGAACCATATGTTAGGACTGAGCGTATTATTGTTTTGTAGTGTTTTATTTTTGTATTTTTCAATATAATTGTGGATTTAAAGAGGAGATTGAGTCCAAAATAGCATCTGTTGTTCGTGCATATTCTGAGGTTTATCTCTGCGGTAGTATTATTTTCAGTGTTAAGGAGCGCTCCAAGATATACAAATTCGTTCTATAATAAGTGAGCGTAGGATTTGTGGTTGCATGCTTATTTTTATATACTTCTGTAACTGATTCCTTTAATGCTACATAGGGGAGAGTAACATAAGATGGGACACTTTTTTTGTTCCAACGAATTTTAAACAATCATTAAGGCAAATGAAAAAACAAAATATGGAAACAGAAACTTTATAACATTGACAAGAAACATTTTCATAGATAATATGTAAAAAAACAAAACTTTTTTTTCTAATTTAAAATGCAAAAAACTTTGCAAATGTCCCATTTTAGGCAACCTATATCCTAAAATGGGACATGGGGTTACTCAAAAAGGGACACTAAGTACAACAGTTGATACATGTGAAATAAAGTTCATCTAAAATTCCACAAGTTTCATTTGCCCAAAGGCAACAGTTTTTGCACTGATACCAGTCCTCTTTGCTAGATGCGTAAATACATTTACACACTGCACACAACTCCTTTTCTTCGCGCTCTTTTTTTTGTTCTGAGTCTAGCTTTCTTTTGCCTTTTCCACTTTTATTTTTTGTATTTTCATTCGCTTCAAGTTCATTTTTATACGGAGACTCAGTAAGAATGGTTGATGGTAGGGACCTATTAGAATTCATTTTCTTTTTTCTGCTCCGGGCTACTGGAACAGGACTTATCTGCAATATGCTGATATGCTTTTTCTGAGATTTTTCACTTTCGTCCTGGATTTTTGATGTTGAAGGTTGTGGATTATTTAAGATTCCGGCGTTTTCCTTTGATTTTTTCTTATTCGGGATATTTAGTGACTGATCTTTACCCAGAATGGACACTTCATTGGTGTTACTTTCAATAACTAGAGGGGGAGGGGCTTCAGTTCTGTCGTTTTCTTCCAAAGGTAATTCTGTCGTTTTACTTGGGGCAAATTCGTATTCCTGAAATATGTCGGGGTTGTATGGCCATATGCCAGCTGCTCTAAAACCATTCATAGCAGTTTTAACAGAGGCTGCCTGTGAAAAAGCATCAGTTACCGCTGCAGCAACCTGATATATGCCAAAAGTACGTCCAGGGTGGTTTTTCATCCATCTATTTAGCCCAGCGTCGTAGAATGTCATAAAAGGTTTAAAAAATGACACATCTAATGGCTGCATTTTGTGCGTGCAATGAGGAGGCAAGCTTAAAAGGATAAGATGGTTTTCTCTTGCAAAATTGATTACGTCTAAGCTTTTGGTGTGCGAGACATGACCGTCTAATATTAATAGGACTGGTTTTTCGGCAGTAGGTCTTACATTATCCACAAAATATTTCAAATATTTCAAAAAAACGTCGCGGTCCATCCAGCCCTTATCTTGAGCAAATGCTACACTTCCATTGGGAGCATTATCCATAAGCTCAGGTTTTATCCTCTTACGAGCAAAAATAAATGCTGGTGCTAGAAAATTTCCCGTCGCACTCATTGCACAGACGAGTGTGGTGTTCACTCCTCGTTCGGCACTTGTTAGCCCTCCTACCTGTCGTTTACCTTTCTGAGCTAGTACTTTAGACAGCTTTTGTACTGTTGTTACTCCTGTCTCATCCACATTCCATATTCGATCAGGAGACAAATCATACTTGGCAAAGATGGCTTCTAAATTTTTGAAAAATGTCGAGACAGCATTTTTGTTGAAGCCCGTCGCCCTTGCGTAGGACGTTGCTTCTGGTTTTCTAAGAGAAATGTTCGAATGACGGGACAGGAAACAATAGAGCCATTTTTTGGAAGCCATTCTTGTCACTTGGTTGAAGTTGTTGGGGATGCCGTTAATTGCAGCGAAATCGAAGGCTAATCGACGAAGTTCTTTATAGGAAACTCCAAAGAATCTTGATTCCATTTCCAAAACGTATGCTATAATTTCCTGTTCTTGCTGTTCATTGAAAACGCTACGAAATCTGCCCAGATGTTTTTCGCTGTTCTGTACCGTTTTATTTTTATTTCCCGTTCTTCTTGCGAGGGTACTTTTTGGCACATTGTAACGTTCTGCCGCGTCTCTGATGGAAAGCTCTCCTTTATGGACCTTGACAATCGCCTGCGACATATCTGTTTGAGACCACTTGCCGCGATTGGTTTTTCTAACATATTTGTATTTTTCTAAGTTGGGCATCTAGAAACAAGAAAAAATGCTGTTTACTATTCACATAGTAACTCTTTAAATAACCCTACTAACCGATAACACTTTATAAAAATATGTTTTATTTTTATTGTAATGCATACCAAATATAAGAGAAGAAAATAGAATAAGTTACCTAAGATGGGACGTCTCGACTTAGGAAACTTCTTTCTGTCCCATCTTAGGAATAATGAATATACAAAAAAATTTCATAACCCTACTTATCAGCAGTCGAAAATAAAATCATGCAACCATAGCAATATGTACAGTATAAAGTACCTAATGTTATGCCAAATAAAGAAATAAAACGCACTTACATTTTCCGAGTAAAAACACGCCTCGAATAAACCAGAATATTTTAACGAATGGCACGATAACAAGCAACGGCTTCTCACAGGACACTGCGAGATCGATGATGGCCGATATTCGTAAAACTTGTTCATACTGAAGGAAGGTTTCCGCACGGGACGGTAGATGTCAGTAGCCTCACAGAATAGACGGGCAAATTACGTGTCTCATCTTAGGTTACCGTCCCGTTTTAGGTTACTCTCCCCTACGCCTCTCTTATAGCGTTTTTCGTTCTCCCAACAATATTGATATCATCAAAGCGCTAAATGTGTTAAATTGGAAACCTGAGGTTTTTCATAACAATTTAACAGAAACGTAACTAATTATTTTCAATAGCTACGTTCAATTTATTTATTAATGCAACACTTTATTTAAAACGAAAATGAGTAATTAAAAATTTATGAATGTTAATTAACACTTTTAATTGTTATTAAAAATTCTATAAATTTTAAATAAATATTGAGTAGGTAAATGCAATTATAAACAAAAATCTGTGTTATTTAACGTATTTTGCGCCGTGCCTTATTTACAACGGTGCTGCTAATTGGTATATTTTATATACTTGTCCAATTGAGATCGTAAAAACCAATTTTTCAATTTGAATATAAATGAAAGTAATATGTGGTGTAGAAATATAAAACAATGACACGCTATGAAGACGTATACTTTTAATTTTATAACACATCGGACGGTTTTTTGAAAAGGAAAAAAATAATAAACGATGTTCAGCATTGTTCATGTTCTTTAAAAGATATCAAACGACAAGTGTGGAAGAATAAATCATTCTCCTCCATTTACGCGTTGATAAACAAATTAAAATCACAATTGTATTAGTTTAAAGAGTGGCTATGAAGCTGTAGGATATTATTCCTTATGTCCTATATAGATTTGAACTCATTCTTTGAGGTAAGATTTTTTGGTGAACTTATTGCAAGTAATGTTTAATTCACTAGACAAATATACTTTAACGATTTAACAAATTTATAAACCAATATATTACGGATATCTTGTTTACTTTCGATACAATGTCTGTTATTAGGTGGACGAATTCTATACAAAATTATACGGGTGAAAGATTTAAAAATTCAATTCTGGTTTAACAGTTTTCTTTCTAATTTAAGTTCTGTATCAAGAAGAAGATAGAAGGGAAATACGATATTCATTTTATTGTTTTCTTCTTTTTTTTTCTATCTTTAATTTTTCTTAATTTTGTTTGTCTACCTCAAGTGCCATATCATTCCATAATGCAAACAACATAGTTACTGCAAATAGTCTGCAATGTATTTAATCATCTATAGTCCAGACGGGATATGATTTGAATTAATTTTGTTGCTGGAATCACTCCAGGGGGTATCTTGTATCAATATTCACGAAACAGGCTAGTCGCACAGATGGTGCTTAATATATTTTTTAACAAAATCTGAAAAAAATTGAAAATTTTTGCTTTTTGCGTCCATATTTTTGCCTATAACTCGAGAAATGTTAGTACTACAAATATATAAGGTAAAAGTTTCTCTTTTCAATTTTACATAATGTTTATTGTCTAAAATATAGCAATACTTGGAAAAAAGTACAAAAAATGGAGTTTTTCTTTAAATTTTTTCGATCCCTTATACATAACATACAGCCTTCATGTACCGTCTAGAAAAACATTATAATACAACTGAAACGTGTGCTAAATTTCGGTAGGATAGGTTGAATAGTTTCCGCTAAAAATTGCAAATTTGCAAAATTATGCTGCTTTCAAAATAAGCACTTTAAATAGTCGAATTTTTTTATATACACTTGTGAGCAAAAAAATCGACTAAATTGATGAATATGCAAAAAAATTTGTTTTGTAAAATTTGCCTACTTCTGTATGGCACAGGGAATGCAGCAAACATTGTAACGGGCGTGTTCTATGCAATGTAGACCTCTTTGAATTTGTCGGTGGTCGTCTCAGTCACTTGTTAGTTGACGTTTGTGTACACTTCAAAGTACAGTAAGTTAATATTTTACAAATGTATACTTTACCAGATAATTGCATTATTACGAGAGGGCTGTAGTCAGAGACCTGTCGCCGGTCGCCTACTTATGACGCAGTCTGCAGTCTCAAGGGCTTACCATCGATATCAGGAGACCGGTAGCTACAGTCGACGACCAGGATAGGGTCGGCGACGTATAAAGGCAGATAGGGACGATCGCTTCATTGTCCTGAGTGCATTGCGGAATCAGCACGCGACAGAAGTTGAGCTTCAACAATCCTTAAGGAATGTACGAGGTGTCACCGTCACTCAGTGGACAGTTAGGAGAAGTCTTAAGGCTGCCACTTTGACTCCCAGACGAGCTAACCCAGAGTTCAAATTAAACGCACGTCAGACACAAGTTCGGCAGAACACATGGGCGACTGAAAAGTAAGCTTTGTTTCCCTTTACTATTCTTCTTTGAATTTCTAGTTCTTTTGTTCCATCCGTGTTTAATGTAACTTCCAGATATGTAAAACTTTCTACAGTTTCAATATCGTCATCTAATTCAACTGTGCTTCTGTTTCCCCTAGCTCTTGCTTGTATTAGTTTTTTTGTCTTTTGAATATTTATTTCTAGTCCGGTCTCTTCTGCTCCTGTTTTAATTGTGAATATATTTCTGCCGCCTCTTCTATTCTACGTGATATCATGCTAATGTCATCGGCATAGGCGGCAATCTGTATTGATTTATTTGTTAGGAGATTACCTTTTCCTATATTCAGGTGTCTTATCACATATTCAAGAGTCAGATTGAATAGTGTCGGTGCCAGCCTGTCTCCTTGTTTTAATTCTTTGACTATTAAAAAGTTCTCAGTGAGCTCATTTTGTACTCTGACAGTTGCTGTTGACGAGTCCATTGTTGCTTTAACTAGTCCGATGTATTTTTGGGGGATGTTAAAGCTATACAAGATTTAATATAATTTTTGTCTATTAATTCAGTCGTAGGCCTGTTTGAAAGCGATGAATATGTTGTGGACGTCAATGTCGTAATACCACGATTTGTTTAGAATTTGTTTCACTGTGAGTAGCTGGTCAGTTGTAGATCTTCCTTGTGATATTTTCGCATTTCAGTTTATCCCCTTTTTTATAGATTGGGCATATAATCCCAGTTTTCCAGTTGCTAGGGATCGTTGCCTCATTCCAAATCTTGTTTATAAACATACGCATTTGTCTTACTATCGCCACCTAATTTATATAGCTCAAAGGGGACGTTGTCAATACCTTGAGACTTGTTATTCTTCTGTGCTCATATTGCCTGTTATGCTCTTCATTTTCTTGCGTCCCTAGGAGAGTTTGGAAATGGGTTTTCCAGATTGATTTTATTTCTTTTGGATCACTAGTTATTTGTCCTTCTTGATTTCTGTATAGAGTTGTTCGGGGTTTGTATCCTTCTCTTAAATTGCTTAGATATCTATACGCTTCCCTTAATCGTTGCTTTGGCGATTTTCTTCCATTTTATTTATATTACCGTTTTCGCATTTTCTTTTCTCTGTTTGATATATTTTATCGGCCCTCCGTCTTGCATCTTCGTAGGTTCTCCTCGTAACCCTCTCTGGTTCTTTCTCTGGTTCCTCTTTTCATATATTTCTTGTGTTCTTCATTTCTTTTCTGTATAACCTTTTTACAATCGTCATTGAACCATTTTCTTTTTGTTTGTTTTGTTGTTGTGTTGTTTGTTCCTGTACATATATACTGAACATATATATATATATATATATATATATATATTTATATATATATATATATATATATATATATATATATATATATATATATATCATCATCATTGATGCTACAGCCCTATAAAAGAGCCCCGACCTTCCCAAGTCTATTACGCCAGTCAGTTCTATCCATTGCCAACTGTTGTCAGTTTGCTGCGCCTATTTGTCTACCATCCTCATCTACACCATCCCTCCATCTGAGTTTTGGTCTACCCCTACTTCTACTTTCCACAGGTTGTGACATAAGGATTCTTCTAGGAGGGTTGTCCTGCTGTGATCTTGCAAGATGTCCTGCCCATCTTAGTCTTCCTATTTTTATAAAGGATACTACGTCTTTACCACCAAATATATGTTTATATCTGTGATATATCTCGTAGTTGTACCTCCTTTTCCAAACACCATTTTCACAGATGCCACCAAATATTCTTCTCAGGATCCTTAGTTCAAATATAAGCAGGAGATTTTCATCTACCTTGGAAATGGTCCATGTCTCTGACCCATATGTCAACACTGGTTGTATAAGGGTTTTGTATATGGTTATTTTTGTTTTTTGGCTTAAGTTTCTGCTTCTCATATGTCTACTCAGTCCAAAATAGCATTTGTTTGCTAGGATTATTCTTCGCTTGATTTCTGCCGTCATGACGTTCTCCTTGGTGATCAGGGAGCCTAAGTATGTGAATTTGTCCACCACTTCAAAGGTAGAATTATCAACCGTGAATTGGTGGCCGATGTTTCTGGCTCTATTATTGGGTGTTGATGCCATTATCTTAGTTTTATTTTCATTTACTTGCAGGCCCATATTTTTTGAGGCGTTTGACAAGGTGGTATACATTTCTTCTAGCTTGCGTGTTGTGCAGGCAACTAGATCAACATCATCTGCATATGCCAAAATTTGGGATGATTTATTAAAAATGTTTCCTCTGCTGTCTATTTGGGCATCCCTGACCGCCTTTTCCAAAGCTATGTTGAAAAGGAGACACGCCAGCGCATCTCCCTGTCGCAGCCCAACATGCGTTTCAAATGCCTGTGATTGTTCGCCCTGTATTTCGACTTTGCAAACAACTTTACGCATTGTAGCCTTAACCAATCTTATCAGTTTATCGGGAATGTGGAATTCATCCATGGCTTCATACAATTTATTTCTTAGGACACTATCATAGGCCGATTTAAAATCTACGAAAAGATGGTATGTGTCGATATTGAATTCATTGGTTTTTTCCAGTATTTGCCTTAGCACAAAGATCTGGTCTGTTGTTGATCGACCAGGCCTAAAACCAATTTGATATTCGCCAAGAAGCTCCTCTGAATATTCACTCAGGCGACTATATAAAATACTCGAAAATATTTTGTATGCTGTATTAATGAGGGTTATTCCCCTATAGTTTCTACATTCTAATTCATCGCCCTTTTTTGTGTAGCGGGCAAACGATCTCAATACACCAATCTTCTGGGATTTGTTCCTCATTCCAGGCTCTCAGTATGATTTTATATATATGATTAGTCAGAGTAGCACCTCCAAATTTAATAAGTTCCGCGGGTATACCATCACTTCCTGGAGATTTATTATTTTTTAGGTGTTTTATTGCATCTTGTACTTCCTGAATTGATGGAGGCTCCAATGGTGTATTGCTGTTTGTGGTTGATTTGGATCTTCTACTTCGATAGTAAGCAGTTCTTTATAGTGTTTCACCCACTTTTTCAATACTTCTTCTTTTGTATTGAGTATATGCCCCTCCTTATCCTTACATAGTCCGATCCTTGGTTTAAATTCTTTTCTTGCTTTATTTAGATTTTTATAGAATTTCCTTGTTTGATTTTCCTTTTTTAATGCCTCAAGTTCTTCCAATATTCTATTTTCATAAGTTCGCTTTTTTCTCCGATGGATGTACTTCTCTTCTGAGATCTTTATATTTTTGTTCTTTTTCTCGGGTTCTTCTTTGCTGCATCAGTTTATATGCATTGTTCTTTCTTCTTGTAATGTCCTCGCACTCAGCATCGAACTACTCATTGCGTGGTGGTGGTCTTTGCGGCCCTAGAATGTTATTTGCTGCGTCTTTAATGTAATTTTTACACATTTCCCATTGTTCACTAATTGTTAGATTCTCTTTAGTTATGTATTTAGTTTCGATATATATATATATATATATATATATATATATATATATATATATATATATATATATATATATATATATATATATATATATATATATATATATATATATATATATATATATATATATGTTCCAAAAGGTATATATATGTATATATCTGTATATATTAAACCTAGACCTAAGATTAATACTATTACAGGAATTAATATTAAACTCACCAGTCTTCCAGGTTGAACCGCGTCGATTATAATTGAACCGAGCTTTCGACATCCTGTTTGATATCTTCTTCAAGGCTTCCGAGATCTCAGTCTTCCGAGCCCCAGACACTACTACACTGATCACTAATCAAAGTATTACCGTTCTGTATTACTGTGCAGTAATGCTTTGATTAGTTGGGTCAGTTGCTCTAGTTTTGCATCGGTTACGTCATCAACTGTCTCTTCGATGGCTTCTATAATTGCTTCAAGCTGATTTTTGACCAGAGCAACTGCATTAACACGAAAGGCCTTACGTGTTTCAGATAAAGAGTTTAAAGTTTTCAACTTATTATTTACGACCTTCACAATCTCTTTAAAAACATCGTGTCTTTTTGGACTGCCTTCAATATAAGAATAAACCAATTGTGTTACACCAAAAAAATTGAAAATCTTTGGATTTTCAAGATGATTAGGGCAAGCGGTTACCAATTCTAAAGTAAAGCAATGTGCATAGCAATGAATATACATTTTAATATTTTTTTCTTCACATATTTTCTGTATACCAGTAAGTTTCCTGACATCAAAGCATACAGCTTCAACATCCTCCCAGAAACATTCATATCATGCAAAGTAGAATTTATTATTTCAAAAATGGTTTTTGCATCAGTTAAATTTAGACGTTTTAATGTTACTAGCCTTTCAACTGGAAACGTACTGCCTTTAGGGATATATCTAAAAATAATAAAAATCTGCTAGTGGCGAGTGACATCAGAAGTCTCGTCTGCAATCACAGAAAGATTCTTTCACTTCCTTCTGAATATCCCTTACATGTTTGAGAGAACGTAAAATATCATTTTGAATGTATTTGCTAAGATAAGTGCAGTATTTTGGGTCCGATTAAATGGACGGTAATATTTTTTAAAAAATTGTACGATTTCGAGAAACAAACCTTTTTCATTGCTTTGTTCCATTCATCATGACCACGAGGAGGTTTTCCACATTCACTAGAACTATAATTATATCAATTAGTTTTTTCATATACTTAATCTAAATTTTTTGTCGCTGCTTATCTCTGGCTTTCAGTTCAGCCTCTGTTTTCTTCTGGATTTAAAGATCTACGGACTTATTCACGTTATATCTCGAAGTTTCTGTTATAAATTCATGGTAACTTGTATTTTGATGGATTTTTAATCCTTCTATAGCTTTATTTCATTATAAAAATCCACTAGAAATAAAAGCAGTCTCTATCAATCCAAGATCAGTACTGTTGTTCATGGCAAAACATCGGGCACAATATTATGGTTTCCTATCATATTTTGAGGATGTTCCCTATCCTTTTCTAACTTATATACCCTTGTCTAATAGAGATATCTGATTATAAAACACTAACTCATAAATAAATCCACAATAAAAATATTTCTTTCTTTCTTTCTTTCTCCCCTTCCTTTTACCCTAACAGGGTGTCGGATTTGGGCTAGCAATTTTAATTACCATTTACCCACCCCTTCCATTCTTTTCTGTTTCCTGCCATTATTTTCAATTCCTCGAGTGATTTTTGTTTAAGTTTTTCCGCCTCTATTACTTGTTGTATCCATTTTTTTCTTGGTCTGCCTCTTTTTCTTTTTCCGATGTTTTTTGCTTCATAAATTTTTCTTGTTATTCTATTGGATTGCATCCTCATCAGATGACCATACCAGTTCATTTGTCTCTTTGCTATTTTGTTCATTATCGGTTCCTGGTTGGCCATTCTCCTAATAGTCTCGTTGCTTAATCTATCCCATTTTGTCTTTCCAACTATCCTTCTTAGATGTCTCATCTCCATTGCGTTTATCCTGCTCTTATGTTTTTCCAGAATTGTCCAGTTTTCACTTGCATAGAACACAGTCGGTATCACTATTATGTTATATATTTTTATTCTTGTTTCTCGTGCAAGATCTCTTTTTCCCATTATTGGGGCTAACGCATAATATAACTTGTTTGATTTATTTGCTCTATTTGTTATTTCCCAGTCTATTTTTCCATCATTAGTTATTATACTTCCCAGGTATTCGTATTCGTTTCTAATGATATATATGTTGTCATTTGTCTGTCTTCCCGGTCTAAATGCTATTTGTTCTTCTCCCAATACCATTTCTACTTCTTGTCTCAGTCTCTTCTCTATTATTTTCGTATATATTTTAAAGCACACCGATGACAGACATATTGCCCTATAGTTGTCGCAGTTTACATGTTCTCCTTTTTTGTATATTGACACGATGATATTGTTCTGCCAGTCTTTAGGGATTGTTTGTTTTTCCCACGCCTCTTTATATATTTTCCATAGCCAGTTTATTCCTTCTTCTCCCATGTATTTTACCATTTCCGGTTCAATTTCATCATCTCCACCTGCCTTGCCTATTTTTATATTTGATAATCCTTCTATTACTTCTTCTCTACTTATTTGCTCTGGCTCTGTGTTTTCTTCGCATTCATTGATTATATTGTCTACCTTTATCACTTCGGTATCAAATTTTTTCTCATAATATTCTTTCCATACCCTAGCTATTTGTTCTGGGCTTATTTGTATTTGGTTTGAAGTATCTCTTACTGCGTTTATTTCCTTTCGTTTTCCCTGCCTTATGTGTCGTATTGTCGTCCAAAAGTTTCTATTATTTGTTATATATTCTTCCTGAAGTTCTTCTCCAAATTCTTTCCATGTTTTTGTTTTTGCTTGTCTGACTGTCTTTTTTGCCAATCGTCTCTGTCTATAGTATTTTTCTTTATCTTCTTCTAATCCCGTTTCGAGGTATTTTTTCCATGCTAGTTTCTTCTTTTTTATTTCTGTCTTCACTTCTTTATTTCACCACCTTGTCCTTTTTAACTGTTTATTATATTTTTTGATTCCACACACTTCAGTTGCTGTTGCCTTTAATACTTCACTGTATGTATTCCATCTTTCTTCCATTGTCCATGTTTCTTTTTGGCGCTCTATTTGTCTCAGTCTTTTGTTATTTTCCTCCGTGTAAAATTCTCGCACACTTTTTATCTTTAGTTTGTTTACATTTACTTTCTTGTACTCTTTTCTTTCCACTTTCTCTATTTTTTCATCCTCCAGTTTTGCAGTGACCATCCTGTGTTGTGTAGACAGTTCGGGTTCCTTTTCCGTTAAGATGTTTTTTATATTTTGTTCTAGGTTTCCCTTATAGACTATATAGTCAATTAAGCTTTTCGCATTTCTCTCTTCAGCCAGAAATGTATATTTGTCGTTAATGGTTTGTTCACTGAATGTGTTTCCTATTATCAGGTCATTGGTTTGGCAGAATTCCAGCATTTTAATTCCATTTCTATTTAATGTTTCTTCCCCATATTGTCCAATGCATCCTAATCCCCTGTTAATATCCTTACCTACTCTTGAATTCCAATCGCCTAAGATTACTATTTTTTCTCTTGTCTCTCTTAATTTGCCTAATGCGTTTTGGAGTTCGTTGTAGAATTCTATCATTATATCTTCTTCATTACCTTCTGTTGGTCCGTATATTTGTATTATTCCTATCTTGTCTTTTAGTTCTATTTGGGCTGTGATTATTCTAGATGATACTGCTTCGCAGTTTGTTATTCTTGATTCTATTCTTTTATTAACTATTATATCGACTCCTTCTTTTGCTCTGTGACCCTGTGGTACTCCGGAATAATATAGACTATATTTCTCATTGATATTGATGTGTCCTTTCCCTATCTTTTTTGTCTCGCTTATTCCCATTATTTGTACGTTCATTTTTTTCCATTTCTTCCGTAGCTTCTATTTCCTTGCCGGTCAGAGATATCACATTCCATGTCGCTATTCCTATATGCTATATTCTTCTTCTCCATTATTGGTGTAAATATTTAAATAAATAAATAAATAAAATATTTAAAATTATAAATATTTGAGATAGCCCCTATTAGGTATCGTAAGTTAATTTCAGTAATTAGAATGTAAAATCTATTAAAAAATTAATTATGAAAAAATAAAAAACGATAAAAACGCTGAAAGAAAAACGAATAGAATGCTATATATATATATTATAATTACTTTTGATTAGTTTGTTTTTAATATAAATAAATATTATTCACCTTAAAAAACAAAAAAATATATTAAAAGTCCTCTGGTAAATGCATATAGTTTTATTAAAAAACTGAATCTATCGCCGTAACATTTTATTTGAGCAAAATTTTGTATCCCCACGTTCAATTTTAAAATACCAACCAAATCATAGCTAACTTTTTATTACAAAAAGTTTTACTTTTTAGTTTAATATCTCGTTTATTTAATATTACTCAAAGTGTTCACAGATTAGTTGTTTCTAGAAGTGAAAAATCCCAATTTTTGTGCCCCTCGAAAGTTAGTGTAAGTGCAACGGCACCCGCGGAACCCGCTGTGGCCACGCATATGTGTACGAAGGAATTGTTAGACACATAAAGTCGTCAAATAATGTAATTTTGTTAGTTTGAATGATTTATATTTGTCAAAATTCTCGCCAGAGTTCTATTGTATATATTGTATGTACATTCTCAAAAGAGAAATGTAAAAAATATATAAAAAATGTGTACAGAAAAGAGAAAAAATAAATGAGTTAGTTATTGAGGGAGATAATAAAGATTATCAGATCTTATTGTCATAGAGACATATTACTATATAAACAGGAGATTCCTAAAAATGTTAACATAATTGTGTAAGTATAATAAAAAGTAAAGAAAATATAATTGATGTATAATTAAAAAATGTAATCATAAAAGATTCTCATATAATAATAATAAAAACAGAAGGACAAACTGTATAGAAAAGGAGTTATCGAAATAAAGAAAAATACTCATTTTGGAATAGATTATATAGAGATATAAAGCAGTTCGTAAAAATCGTAATTCGTATTAGATCTTTTATTTCCATTCTTTCACCTCCTATAAATCTCCACATCTCTCTCTGCAATCCGTAAAAGTCATGCTTCATTTCGATGGAGAGCCTTAGCCGCCATTCTGTTTTATACTCCAGTCAATGGCCATTTTCCTGCATAATTTTCTGAGCCTGCACCGATTTGCACCAAAATTTGGCTGTAGGTTCTACTTACCCTTAACTTCAAAACTGACCCTGTGCCGTTGGGTGCTTTTACCCTGGGGGAATGACACTCCTTTTTTTAAATGCCACATGTTTATAAGCATAATTTTTTTAATAAAATACGTACTTTTTGATTAATTCACAAAAAATCATTTGAAAAAGTGTTTTTTTGTTAAAAAACTGACATTTTCACTTGCGACTAAGTCGAAAAGTATTGACTTATAGAAAAAAATGTACAGGACAAAAGTTGCTTAAAATTGGTTAATATATTCATTAAAAAAAATTACCTTCATTGATTGGATTATTGCTATTTCTTACTAGTGTATGAGTCTCATTATGAACTCTTTGGTACTTTTCATATGCTTCTTGTGTTCTTTCCGATGTATTTCGATATTTTTCTTCTACCTCGACCATCTTTTTGACTCCGATAATTTATTATTTTATTATCATCGTTGAAAATCGTATGTCCATTTCCATAATGCTCAATGTTTTTTTGTCTTAGTACAATCTGGCCAACCTGTCCTTCTTTTCTTTGGTTATAACTTTGTGCGAATACATACTGTTTAATCTGCATATTTCTCGTCTTCTTACATATTGGTAAACTCCAAAAGTTTGGATACTTTTAGATGTTAAAAGGTTCGTTCGAATAATAAAAAATAAACTTTTTTTTTTTCAGCTTTCATGATAAATTTACAAATATGGCAGAGCATATGAAGACATTTTTTGATTGTGTGATCAAGGACTTTAATCAAAATGAGCTGTTGCCGACTAAAATGCTGTTTTTTATTCACTCATTATGTAAGTTTGTCTTTACAGTTAGACAAATTGAAGGCCTATATTTTTTAATATTTCATATATAACCAAGATTTCCTTACGTTAAATCTGTATATACCGGTTCAGAAATTGTTTTTTTAGCTACGCTGGTCCTTTATCCATTTTTGGTCGTTCAAATGAAGCATCTAGGACTGGATGTTCAAGAAACTGCAATAATATCTTTTGTGACCCCCTTTGTATCAATCATTCTACCATTATTAATAGGACATATTGCAGATAAAATTGGACATGTTAAGGTAAATTTTAGTCTTTCAACTATGGGAATAAAATTTTTGGGAATAAATAATAAATTTGGAAAGTGTGAAAATAAAAATAATTGCTTTTGTTTCAAGAATTATTGACTTTTCTTGTTTCTTCCACTTTATTTTAGGTACGTCATGTTTATTACGTTTTAAGAAAATAAAGGCTGTTTCATAAGAAAAACAGCTCAGGTGGTTAAAAAGAACGTCAGGTGGTAAAAAGCTAATCATACGCAAGAACTTTACAAAGGCCTCGTTGCTCAGAATTGGGAATGTCATTGGGGTGGGTAAGGATATGACTAAAAGATAAATAACAATTAGATAACAGTTTGACAAAAAAAAATTATAGAGGACTTAAATTAAACTATTCAATTTTAAATCAACATTAAATCAAAGGAAACAATCTAAACACTTAATATCAACATGCTTACCTATATACTAAAAAAGTATTATGTATATCTTTAGTAAAATAAGATCAGAAAAAACAATAAATCTCAAAAAACTGCATTTATTCTTTATTATTAAAAATTGACATATATTATCGTCAACAAACTTCTAGGTAAATAAATTGCGTTCACACGATTACCCAATAAAATAGGTAATTATTAAAAAAAAAACGAAATAATCATTACTTAAAATTTAAATCATGAAATGCAGAAATAGAAAACCACAATTTGTTATTAACCTAAAAGCTTTTCGGTTCATACTTATTAATTTAATACAAAAAAAAAACTCCAATAAAAATTAATTAATTAATAAAAATAATAAACAAAAAAATGAATAATCTCGCAAAAAAATTTCATTGCTTTTTATTAATAAAGCTGCATGAAAATTATGACACATTATATCTCTCATCTTAATAATCTAAAAAAATGTGATGTCTATTTAAAAATATACCAAAGAAAACCCAAAACCCAAGAAATAGGGGGTACACGTAAACTCATCACCAATTACCATAAATACCCTCGTACATAGTACAAACTCATCACCGCCATAAAAGTAGGGTTTTCAAAATAGACCCTAAGAGATTGGTAAACTGATCACTGACCTACCTGCAGCCTGGATCAGGTATATACCATAAAATCCCAGCAAACGGCTAGTTTTTGGTAATTTCACAGAATACTCCAAATTAAGATGTTTTAAATGCAACTGCAATTTATTGGTTTTTATTTGGGAATTCCACAAAATTCTATTGACAGCTACCTAAAATCATGCGAAAAGAAAAATTTCTCTTCATTTGCCCTTGTTTCTTCAACATGTATAGTGAACTGCTAATTTATTACGTCCTGAGCCAACTCGGACAAAAAATGATGGGTATCAATAATTTCAATTGATTGCGAAAGACTCTAAAAAAATCGAATTGCCTTTTGTGGACTTGTGCGACGTAAGGGTGTAAGGCTAAATGTCATACAACTGGTGAGTAGAAATGTTATACCGTTTTTGTTTAGTTGTTTTGCACTGGTTTTCTTGAATAACCTTGATCAAACAGAAAAAAATCAGTGTAATTAAATTCTTTAAGTTAACTCTATAAGATGTTTCTTGTAGGCAAGGCATAATATTACTTTGTTGCTGTAGATTACCTTTTCTGATATTATATTTTGAGATTTCTAATTGAGATTTCTAATTAAATTGTTAAAGTCACATTGTTATATATATATATATATATATATATATATATATATATATATATATATATATATATATACATATAACAATGTGACTTTAACAATTTAATTAGAAAGCTCAAAATATGTTATCAGAAAAGGTAATCTACAGCAACAAAATAATATTATGCCTTGCCTACAAGAAATATCTTATACAGTTAACTTAAAGAACTTAATTACACTGATTTTTTTCTGTTTGATCAGGATTATTCGCGAAAACCAGTGCGAAACAACTAAACAAAAACGGTATAACATTTCTACTCACCAGTTGTATGACATTTAGCCTTAGTCGGCACCATATGTGAAACCTTTTTATTTTTAGTTCTATGAATTTTGTTATATAAAATAATTATGTTACATAAAAAGTTTTGAATGATCTAAAACCTAGAATACAATGATCAGATATAAAATTTTTTTTAGTTGTATACGCGGTTTGTCAAAAAAAAAACTCTCTGGATATTCTCAAGTCTTAATAAAATTCATGTTGTTTAACGAACCGCGTAAATGACTGAAGAATACTAATATCTGATTCTGATGACTGAAATTTTAGATCATTCAGAACTAGAGAATAAATTTTTTTTCATAAAACTAAAAATAAAAAAATTTTCCATATGGTACCAACTTAATTGGACTCCTTATATACATATACTGAAAAAGCGATAAACGCTTGTAGTCAACGCTGATCAGTTAGACTATAAACACAGCTATATATTTGGGTGTGCAGCCGAAGATAGGACAAAGAAGTACTCTTTTTAAACTACCAAGCTTTCGCAAATCTCTATTTGCATCATCAGGGTGCTACAATAAACAAAATTAGTACAAATTACAGAATAAAAATTATTTTGTATCTTACACTAATTGAGGTTAGTTGTCATATATTCTGTCATAATAAATGCATTGCTAATTACTTCAAATTTAAAAATTTCCGCCAATGATGCCATAAAATGTAAAGCTTTGCACGTGTAAAAAATTAGGTTTCCTTCGAATTCAATGCACTAATAGCACACTCAAGTTTTTAGCTTTTCCTATTTTTCAGATATTTTATACTTACTAACTGTCCAAAATCGTGTATTATTTTCAAAATAGTCAAATAACGCCAAAACGGTAAGACTTAGACCGAATGTATGCTTAACAAATTATCTCGAGAATTTAATGAGAAATATAAATATAAAATAATAATAATAATAAATAAAATATAAAATACAATGAAAATCAAATAACGAAGTTGGGACTACTTCCGATATAAACAAAAATAGCACATATTGACAAATATTTTCATTTTAAAGTTCACTATCGAAATCCTATGCAACTAAATTTTTAGATCTCAAAACCATTTAGATTGGCAGATACGTCTAATAGGCCACACCGTGAGACATATTAATATCTCAGTTAAATTTTAAAGCAACTTACTTAAAACAATTTCTGAATTTATTAAATTATCACATAAACGAGAAGTATAACAGGTAAGAGGCAATCTTTCGCATTAGAAGCCAGGCAAAAATCCCGGTGATGAGTTTACCTATCTGCGGTGATGAGTTTACCAATCTCCAAAGGATGCCGGTGATCAGTTTACTATATCTCCGAGGGTCTAATAATTTTATGAGGGGCTATATAGTGATGAGTTCGTACACGTCCGAAATAGGTAGGCATCCAGATGTCAACAAAAAATGAAAATACCTTCTTATCGGTAGAAAGACGGGATGGTAATGAGCGGCTACTGGACCAGACAGTAAAACCACGGGTGGTGACCAAGGACACTAAACACAGATAGGATTGATTTTGTCCCATGGTACAATGAATACACATGTGTATTCATTGTACCATGATTTTGTCCTATGCTCGTACCATGATTTAACGGCCGTATAAGACTATTTAATTATTGTTTCTATATCAATTTACTTGTATAAACAAAATGGGTGGTAATAGATGTGCCATATATGGTTGTGACAATAATTTGAAGAGTGTGAAAACCAAGAATATGCCTGTTATTTTTCACAGTTTTCCAAAAGGAAAGGATTTAGTCTCGAAAATTATAAAGGCTGAATGGGTTAAACGATGCAGAAGAGCTGATAATTTTAATCCTGATTCTAGTAGAATATGCACTGTTCATTTTACAAACCATGACTATGAAAGAGATCTTCAAAATGAATTATTAGGTAAAATGATTAAGCAATAAAATGCCTATAAAAATTTTTTAACGTAACTTATTTTAGGTTTACCTACTAAACGCCTTTTAAAGAAAACTGCAGTTCCAACACTTTGTTTATAAACATATCTTTGACACACCTTCTGTCTCTACTCGTGAAGGTAGATTAGATGTTATAAACAGAAAGCAACTTGTAGCACAAATTACAAAGGTTGATTCAAATATTCTGAATATTACATCTAATCAACATGGACATACTATCCTATTTAAACAATGATACTATTACTGAATCTGAAATAATTTTTGAACAAGCTGGTGACAATATAGATTTAAAGCCTGAAATAGATTTTGAAGCAAAATACAACGAATTATTAAACAAGTATGTTTAATATATAGTAATAGTTATAGTTTACCATCATGGGTGCAGCAATTCTCTTATGGAGGTCTTATCAAGCCTACAGATGAGTGGTTCATAAAAATAAAATAATGGAATAAATATTATGAAAAATATATTGATACCCATAGAAAAATAATGGAGTTGTTGGAAACATTTCAAAAAGGATTTTAAAAAAGAAAAAGTGTTGCCATATGCGCTTATTAAAAACTTTTGTAAACTTGGAACAATAATTGGAATAAATTATAGAAATTTAAAATCCAATGAAGCTGAAAATTTGAAGAGAAAAAACATATCTGTGTTGGATTGAACTAGCTCAAAAATTAGAAAATTAAATAAAATTGTTTGGTAGGAAATGTTTCTAAAGTTTGCTAGTACTGTATACTGTTTAGTTTTTACCTATGTATGTTTATGAAATAAATAGTTCAGTATTGAACAGTTTTATTTATCATCAAATGTTTTTGGATATTAATTTGTGCTCTGACTACGTAAGTAAAACACGGATCTATAAATTTTATTTACCAGAAAGATTTACTTTGATAGTAAACTGACATTTATTAATTTAATTATAACACTAGCAAATGCATTCATTTCGAAAATAAATTTTATTTGCCATGTAAAACAAATCATTAAGAATTTACAAGTTTGAATGTCTTAGGTACTGTTAAAAATCTGATTATCTGCCATCTGTTTACAAAAACAAAACGTAAATTTTTCGTTTTAAGCTTTTTAATCTCAAATTAGGCTCATCTTCCATAAAAGTAAATAGTAACAATAAGTCGATAATTGCTCGTCGTCCCCACACCTACGTCACAGCCGCGTGTTGCAGTGACAGACAAATTTGGGCGATGGAACTATCCTATGTAGTCAACCGTTCTTGGGTGGTGACAACTGACAAGTGAACAAGCATG
Organism: Diabrotica undecimpunctata; assembly: GCF_040954645.1. Taxonomy (NCBI): domain Eukaryota; kingdom Metazoa; phylum Arthropoda; class Insecta; order Coleoptera; family Chrysomelidae; genus Diabrotica; species Diabrotica undecimpunctata. The sequence goes on from NC_092812.1 coordinate 44,566,326, forward strand.
GCTCTATTTTTCAGCACAGGGGAAGACAAATGTGGCTCGGTATGTAGCCTGGCCTTAAAACCCTGGGAAGATAAAAATCTTTCTATATTGTATGTTTTAAGCAGAGTGACAAATAGTTAAAACTTACCACAGAACACAGGTTTCAACACAAAAACTGTAATCTTATTATTTGATGATGATTTGATGTCGAGTCTTTCAATTCCATTTAAAACCTTTTGTAACCAGACTAATTAGAATTTAATAGAGGTCTTTATTGGCTCTTGAGAGAAAGGGTACAGCTGCATTTGTAGTACCAGTCTGTTCTCATGGGAAAATTAAAAACTTTTATATAATCACATCCAGACAAATTCAATTAAAAGAGAAAGAAACTTGAAAATACGTCTTAGTCAGAGGCCATAAAAATAGTCTACATAATATAATAAGTACAGTACCGACGAAAGATTTAAATTCAAGAAAAATTGAACTGTTATAAGATATACTGTTTAACAGAGGATATGTTATAGTTTTAGTTACTGGAGTAATGAGTGTATTAACAAAACAATTTTTTGATTTTTAATATTTTTATAAGTTCTGTTTTGTATTTTTAGTACCTACTAGCAGTATCTTCAGTAGCTGCAGGACCTACAGCATTGCTTTTACTTCTGGTTCCTGTAGCAAGAACTACGGTCATGTTTCCTGAAAATTTGATTTTCAGTGTTTCGTGTGAGGGAGAATCAATCCCGTATCTATCTTTGCACGGTGAGGATATGTGCATTCTTCATGAAAATAAAAAAACTCTAGATAGTTTTTTTCATCAGCAATCCTGCGGTTTTGGTTGCCAGGCTTACTTGGATCAAACATACACCGACTATGTTATGAATGTTTCCCGTTATCAGGTATTGCTTTATGACGTCATACACAGTAAACCTATGATCTATACGTTTCCAGTTATACCCGAAAATAAATCAGAGCTAAGGATGGAAACACAACGTAAAGTTTTATTAAAAAACAATCACCGATATTCAAATACTATAATGAAGATGTCCAAAAACTCATTCTACTTTCCAACTATGCATATGTATAATTTTACGTGTAACATGACGTATGAGCCGAATATCGGATGTATTATGGGAGGCAATGAACAGTTTGTTGATTTTAAGAGACTGAAAAAATTCTGGAATGCTAGACTAAAACTACTTCCTCCAGATAACTATGATATTGAGGAAAACACGCAGACATTCGAATTTGATTATCTAAATTCCACAAAACAAAACAATATCACATGCAAGAGAAATGAGGTAATGAATACTAAACTTATAAGTGTAAGCATAAATGTAGATTTACCTCATTCTCCCATTAAACATCTGGATATAGGAAGTTGTTCTCTTAGGTGCTTGGTAACTACTCGCAGAGAAAACGTCTGCATAAATCCTGCATTTAAGGTAGAAAAGAACGTTGCACTCAGTTTTTGGTCTTACCTCGGTATTCGTGTTGTTCTCGATATCATCAATAGTGCTAGTATTATTATGTTTGAAACTGTTCTAAGAGAAAAAAACGATGATTATGGATTGCAAAGAGTTTACGTAATAATTGGAGGAATGATATGCACTCCGTTTTCTGGATGGATGATTGATTACGCTAGCGATGGAAAAAATTACCATGACTTTCGGTAAGAGTTTTTACTTACTTTAAATGTTTTTTATTAAAACCACTTGCTTTCGTTTAAATTAATGACATACATTTGACACAATTCATATCAATGGTAGTGTTACTTCCTACTTTAGGAAGATGTGATACTTTAAGAAGAAGAAGCATTCTTCTTTTTTAAGTTTGATTTTTTACCGAACGTTGAAAAGCATCGTGGCTATGCTGGGATATTCTTCGTCTTACCATATTTCATTTTCCTCTTCTTCAAGTGTCATCTCCGCGGCGCCATCTTTCCCTGCATAATCAGCTGGAGTAAGATGTATTTCTCTCCACGTGTAATATGTCCGAGATATTATAATTTTCTTATTTTAATTGTATTTAAAATTTCTATTTCTTTATTCATCCGTCTCAGAACCTCTTTGTTTGTGACGTGTTCTGTCCACGATATTTTCAGAATTCTTCTATACAGGGCGTTTCAAAAAAAGGTAACCCCGTCTCTAGGGTAGGTAAAAAACTGAAAAATAATTGGGGTTTGCTTAGTAAAAAATTTTTGTAACGCCATCCGTTTTCAAGATACAGAGCGTTGAAGAAAAAAAAATTTACGCATTTTTTACGATTTTGCCGAAACTACTGGCAACATTGTAATGAAATTTTATACGAATATGTTTTGGAAGCTGATACATCCCATGAATTTGTTTTTATATCTGATTCTTATAGAGGGCGCTAGTTACACGGATCGTACTAAGTATTAGTCAATATAACTTTTTTAAAAGTATAATTATTAATCAAAATTTCAAGTAAACTTAAACATCATTCAATTTTACACGAAAAAGGTACTCTTGGTAAAACTCGATACTGTGTACCGTTTTCGGAATATTTTGATTTGAAAATTATGAAGTAATAATTGATGCTGGTATAAAATAGTTAGTAATTAAACAAAACTGACAAGAAGAAAATTAAATTAATAACTAAGAACATAAAATAAAATTCAATTACAGTAAGTGTTCAAAATGCCCTCCGTTTTCGCGAATACACAAGTCTATTCTTTTTTCTAAAGATTCCATTAACCTTCTAAACGGTAGGGGATCAGCTATGATGTCATTAAATTGACGTTGAATTCTTTCTTCCAATTCTTGGCGTAAATTTACCTCTGTAGCATAGACTTTTCCTTAATATACGACCAAACTGCGTAGTCCAAAGGGTTAAAATCGCATGACCGAGGAGGCCAATGAATCGGAGCTTCTGCACCTCTACCAATCCATCGATTCGGAAAATGATTACTCACTTACCAATTACGACACTTTCTATCAAAGTGTGGTGGAGCTCCATCGTGCATAAAAAATAAAGATCTTCGCTCGTTTAGCGTTAAATCTTTTAATATCTCGAATAAGGAATTGTTTAAAAAATCAAGATACATATCACCATTTAAATTTCCAGGTAGAATATGATAACCTATTAATTTGTTACCTAAAGTTGCTGCCCAAACATTAACTTTAAATGAGTGTTGGTAATGTGATACTGATGTGGGCTGTCCTTTGTTGCAATGTTTCACAAAAATTCACTCTAACCGGTAGATCATTTGGCAAGAGCTCTTGGACTTGTCTGTAATGATAAGGATGTAATTGCTGTTCTTTCAGTATCCTCCAAGTACTTGAAGAAGAAGTATTTGTTTGTCTTGCTATATTCCTTACGCTAACTGTTGGATCTTGATCAAGTAAATTTAAAATATTATTTTTTTTATTAATTGTTCTTGTTGTTCTTGGTCTACCAGAATTTATTTTATTTGTTCTCACATTCCCAGTTTCTCGACAACGTCGTTCAACGGCTCTAAATGTTTTTTTACTTGGTAAGTTTCTTCTAGGAAACTTTTCTGCATAACGTGTCACAGCTGCACTGGAACATCCTAAACATTCGCCTAGGGTTAATAACATGTCAGTGTATTCAACATTTGAGTACATTTTGATTTGATTTTACAAATAACAAGGTTTCAAAACTCTAATTATTGTTGATTTATCATCATAACAATCAATAAATGTCAGATTTCCATGGCACACTTGGAGAAAATAGAGGTATACCTATTAGAACTTTATCATTACTACAGGCATCAATTATTACTTCATAATTTTCAAATCAAAATATTCCGAAAACGGTACACAGTATCTAGTTTTACCAAGAGTACCTTTTTCTTGTAAAATTGAATGATGTTTAAGTTTATTTGAAATTTTGATTAATAATTTTACTCTTAAAAAAGTTATATTGACTAATACTTAGTACGATCCGTGTAACTAGCGCCCTCTATGAGAATCAGATATAAAAACAAATTCATGGGATATATCAGCTTCCAAAGTAGTTTCGGCAAAATCGTAAAAAATGCGTAAATTTTTTTCTTCAACGCCCTGTATCTTGGAAACGGATGGCGTTACAAAAATTTTTTACTAAGCAAACACCAATTATTTTTCAGTTTTTTACCTACCCTAGAGACGGGGTTACCTTTTTTTGAAACACCCTGTATACCCACAGCTTGAATGATTCCTCCAATTTTTTCATTGATGTTGCATTCAAGGTCCAAGATTCAATTCTATAAAACAAAGTCGAAAAAACATAGCACCTCGCCAACCTAACTCTTAGTTCCAATTTTAAATCCCTTGTACAAAGCACTCTTCTCATTTTGTTGAAATTTGCTCTAGCCTTTTCTATTCTGATTTTGATCTCCTAAGTATAATCATCAGAATGGTGACTACGATTTCTTTTAATTTAATGCCTACAATTTCAAAACTAAACTATACCGATACAATGCAGGCCATACACCCCTGGTGATATTAAAAGTGTTAAATCAAAACTAAATTTTTTTATAGATTAAAAACGGTTTTAAATATATTTTTTCAATTTTAGCGGCTTATTTACTATTTAAGAAAGGAATAGAAAACAAACTGATTTCGTTTTTCATTTTATAGGCCAGTCTTTATATTTTATGTTTTTCTGAAGATGGTTACTGGTATTCTAATATTCATTATTGACTTAGAATTTAAGAAGGAAGCTTTAAGTGTAATAAAAGAAATAACAACTATATTGAAGGACAGAGAATTGCTTGTTCTCTTTTTAACATGTGCAACTTCAGGTAAATTTTGAATAATGTAATAATAAAACCATAAATTTAAGCCACACTATTTTACTCTCTCTATGCACAATTCATTATTTCGAGGGAAAATTCACTCTACTCAATGTGGTATCAAAAGGATTAGGTACTGAGTAGGAAGTTTTTCCATATTATCGAGCCCTAGATAATCAGGTATGCAATATCTTCCACATATTTTCTGATACATCTGGACAACGTCAGCAGTACCAATCTTTGCATAAATCTAGCTGTTTAATATGGCAACGTTTTTTGAAATGACTCCAATAATAGAGAGACTAGTACGTAATTTAGATCTGGTCTATTATGTGCCACTGGGTAGTCTGTGAGTTCAGTACGGTACTGGTATAGTTTGTTGTTGTCATTTTTAAGACCAGTATTAGGAATATATATATATATATATATATATATATATATATATATATATATATATATATATATATGTATATTCTTAATATACATTATCACATGCTCTTTTAAGATAAACATCTCTCGACCAGTAGTGGTTCGCGTGTCTTGAAAGAGGTGAAGTAAATCCTGGTTGACCTAATCTTATCTTACCTAACCTAACCTCGCGTAAGCTATCCTAACGTAACCAATTCGTACCCCAAAGAGAAATATATTAGAAAATCTCCTTGTATATTACACTATCATATAAAGTTAAATCTAAAACTAATATATTAATTAAACTAAACAATCTCCAAACTACGTACGAGGAATGATTCAATTTATATCTTCTTCTTCTTCTTCTCATCTTTTGCGCGGTCGTCCGATATTTCTTTTGCCGATTAGTGACTTATCTCTTGTTATTTTGACTGCACGGGTCTCCTCCATTCTGCTTATGTGATTATTACTCTTTTTTTTTATTTTGTGTCCATTTATTTATACACTGTACTTTACATTTTCTTCTAATGACTTCACTTCTTTTTCGATCTCTCAGCGTATTTCCTGTAATTTTTCTTAGTACTCTCACCTCTGCCGTTTCCAGTAGCCTTTGCGTTGTGGCTGTGTCGGGTCTTGTTTCTGAGACATATGTCCTTATTGGTCTTACAGCGGCTTTATAAATTCTTGACTTCATATCAGTGTTAAAGAGTCTGTTTAGCCATATAATGTTATTAAGTCATCCTGCCAGTTTATTTGCTTTTTGTACGTGATCTCTCACTTCTTTGTCGAGGTCTCTATAGCTAGACAGTGTAACTCCCAGGTATTTTATTTCTATTACTTGTTCAATACTAATGCCATCAATTTCTATTTTACATCTGGTTAGTTTTTTGCTGGGTATGGATCATCAAAACTGTTTGAAATGATCTGAAAATTATTCGAAAGATGCTTAAACGGAGAAAAAGTTCCAGAAGAATGGAGACAATCGTATATCTCTCCAATACACAAGAAAGGCACAAAGATAGATCCTAAAAACTATAGAGGGATCGCAGTGATTGCTACTATAGGCCGACTATACTCAAAAGTACTACGGAACCTGATAGAAAAATGATATTAAAGACAAACATCCCCAAGAACAAGCGGGATTTAGGGCCGGACGCTCCACTATGGATAATATTTTCACATTAAAAATTACAATAGAAAAACGAGTGCAGAGAAATAGAGAAACCCATATAGCTTTAATAGATTTGGAAAAAGCATGTGACAGTGTACCGATCTCCCAACGAGAAACCAAAAAACATATTTACGGTAGTATAGTCCAAAGTATTACACTTTACGGTTCGGAAGTATGGGACGTCACCAAAGCTAATAGAAACAAACTTATGACGACAGAAATGGATTATCTGAGACGAAGCTGCGGTAGATCGAAACTGGAGAGAGTTAGAAACGAACAAATAAGAAACGAAATGAAAATGGAGCGAAATATCAATGATGACATAGAAAGAAAACAATTAATCTGGTTCGGACATGTTAAAAGAATGAGAAGTTGGCGCACAGATATTGATGAAGCAATGGAGGCAAGAGACTTAGAAGAGGCAACTGCATATGACAGAAAAAGATGGAAATTGGGGGCGGAGAAGCGGCGATAGCCGTAATAAATCCGTTATTATATATATATAGTTTTTTGCTAACTACTACTGTTTTAGTTTTCTGAGATGAGATTGTCATATTAAATTCTTTTGCTCTTATGTTAAATATGTGGACCAGTCTTTGCAAACTGTCTTCATCTTGGGCTCTCAATATTGCGTCGTCTGAGTAACAGAGTATTTTTATTTCTTTGTTTCCCATTCTGTATCATCTTCCTTTGTTAACGTTTTTGATGATTTGATCATCATATTATACAGAAAATGGATTACATCTTTGAGTCTTAATCTGCCAAACGCTTTCTTTAGATCAATCATACACAGAAATGCTGGTCTACTATACTTAAGTGATTTCTCAGTAATTTGCTTTATAACGAATATTGCATCTGTACACGAGTTTTCACTACGAAAACCCTGTTGTTCATCTGCTAAACTTATCCTGTGATTTATTAGCACTTGTAAAATTTTAGTTGTACGTTTTAGGGTAGTATTTAACAAGTTTATACCTCTGTAATTTTCAGGCTGTTTTTTATATCCTTTTTTGAATAGTAGAATTAGCTCACTCGATCTCCATTCTTCCGGCATTTTATTGTGTTTTATAATTTTATTAATTAATGTTATGTTAATTGTTCTGTCATTGCTGCTCCACAATATTTCAGTAATTCGTTTGGTATCCCGTCTTTACCTGCTGCTTTTCTGTTCTTTAGGTTTTCAAGTATTTTCCGAACTTCCTGTACATTTATATTAAGTTCTTCATTTGTGGTAATTTCTGGTGTTTTCGGTTCTAGCGTCGTTTATTTTTCCTCTGCATACAGCTTCAATTTATAACTATAACTACTATAACTAGCAACTACAACTAGCAAAAATAAAAACTAAGATATGTTCATGTACTAACTTATGGCCAGAAGGATTTTAAGGGGATACTAATATCTACTCTTCTACTTCCCACAAAGTATTTATCAGCAATGCATACTGGCTACTCTATCCATTATGTGGTTTAAGGCCTACAAACTGCAATAAAGAATAACCGTCAGAGACCACTATTAAACAAAATATGCTCGGAGATCACCAGTACCCTTATTGCAGTACACAGGAAGATGTATTACACATACTTGATGTTATATTCCTTCAGGGTAGCTTCAGGAATTATTCCAGTACACATGTGGAAATATGTCCCCTATAATACGGCATGAACTTGGCAACTACACAAAATATGCCCACAGCAACAGTCCAATATTCTAACTTCTATAACATAAGTTTACGCCGATATCCCCAACGAGGGTGATCTATATAAAACCATTGCTTGATAGCGTATGTCCCAATTCGCACCAAAAAAGAACTGTCAAGAAGAGGTACCGGAAGAATCGTTGACAACCTTTGTCAGATTCAAAGGCTACTACTGAAACATCACTAATTTTCTAAGAAAATTCGGTGGTACCAATATAGAATTGTATCACTCCATATGTCAGACAACTACAGCGAGTAGTAGTTTAAAGTACCTAATTTCTACATTAGACTAATTTAATAAATATACGCATATTGAAAGTACCTCGACAATAAGACAAAGTTACAAAATCAGTAACCTAACCTAACAACCTAACAAGGTGAGTGGAAGTCTTTTAGAGCAAAGAAAATATCCAACACTCCAGTGTACCGATGGCGTACTACAGCTAATTACTTCCAAAAATATCATGCAGATATGGGAGAAATTGGAGCAATAATTTACAACAAGGTTACTGACTTTTGCATATTATGGGAGAGTGGAGCAATGTTATCAACAGAAATAATATTTTAATATTTTATTTAGATGGTTGAATTTTGAAAACGTAACAAATACATTAAATAATATATCCGTAACGCCAAAGATATCAATAAAAATGACCACCAAGAGAGTAAACTCAAAATTTTCCAATTTAACCAAACAGCCATCGCTTTGCCTAACTGATGCTTGATCGGATAAAAAATCTATAATTTGTTGAAAACCTTGGTTTAGAAAGTCACATAGGCCATGTATTATTCTGGTACTATTCTGCAATTAGATGTCCATCGTGTTACGACGAAAGTAGGAATTCTCCTCCCAACAATTACGTCAGAAACCAGAGTTTGCTTAGCTGAATTGTGAAATGATGAAAAAAATCCACTAACATTTGAAAAAAATCGACACTTAGAAATACAGTTGCAGCTTTTTTGAATCACCATATTCAAGCGATGTGCTAAGTAGTGCACGGAAAAGCTTGCGGCGCGGCGCAACTTCTTTTATTTTCGTCTGAAGACCATTAAGATTGGAAAGACATCATAACAACATTTGTGCAGCTTTTCCGTGCTGCTGCAGACCAGATAAAGATTGCCACGATGATCGCCAACATTCTTAACGGATAGGCACATCAAGAAGTAGAAAAAGAACTTTTAAGATGCCCTAACATTACACTTGCTTCATCAAAATACTGACCAATGAGTTTAGATTTATAATAAATTCTCTAAAGACACCAGATTAAACAAATCTTCTGCACTCGACTCGAACCAAACGCTGTTCTTTATGATTAGATTAAGTTAGTTTTTATATAAGTGGGTCAACTCGACCTAAGAGGTCTATTCTGGCTTATCCCTAGGTTGTCCCTTCAGTCTAGCCTTTTTAACAAACTCTATTATAGCCTTAGGTGATACTTCTACGAACTTCTAGACTTGAGTTGATGATGCTTAAATGTATTGAGCCTTATCCTATCCAACCCTGCGTAATTGCACATAACGTGTTCCGCCGTCTCGTCACCAGCCTGACAGAATCGACAATTCGCACTTTCTGTCAGTCGGATTTAATTCACGTGCTTCTTGAGGCGACATCGTCCTGCTAGGAGACCAACAATAACTAGGAGATCATTCTTATCCCAATCTAGTAGATCTTTGGATCTCTTCTTCGAAGGTTCGTGTATAAAAACCTTCGAATGTTTGAGACCCGTTTGTTCGTACCAGTGGGTACGTTTCATCCCTTCCACCCAGTTCGATATTGTTCTTTTATGTTTCTTACTATGTCAACGAAAGGTTCTGGGCCTACGAATGTTTCTTTTTCCCCTCCTCTCAGACACCCAGAGTAAACTTACTTTGTTACTTTTCCGATCCGAATAAGATTCTAAAGACAGTTCCAAACTGACTTGGACTCAGTCCAATTTGATTCAAGTGCTCTTAATACCGCCTGCCTATCAGATGTAATTTTTAGAAACCTGTCGTTTCAGTTCCGCTTAGTTTTTCCGGAAGATAGTAGATATCCAGGCTTTCACTAAGGCTAAGCCTTGGTTTTCCTTCGTTTAGTCCATCTACAAATCCTTTATCGGTTTTAGAGCCATCTGTATAATAGCATTGATCTGCCATTACGGTATTCGTTTTCTTCGACTCCAATTCGTCCCTTCCTAGAAAGACGACGGTAAACGGCCTTTTGAAATTAAATTTAGGTCGCATTTCCTCTTGTACCATTTTCAACTCTTTGTGATTTTTAATTATCTCTCCAGATTTGATCCCGGTATCCTTTTATCCCACTTCCTGGCGTCTTATCCGCCTTCTGTATGCTCCTACATTCAAGTCAAGTGTGACCTCCACGGAGGCGGTTGGGATAGTCGACATCGCTTCTGTTATGATTCACCATGCTTGTCGTTGAAGCTTATTCAGCTTCTCTTTGGGGGTCTTTTGTTTGCATTTGAATCACTATATTATCTCGAGTCTCTTTATTTCTCCCAAGTTCTTTACTCCCCCATATTTTAGCATCACTTTCCTTTTCCTTTCTTGGTCCCTGCCACAAGTATGATCTAGATGTCTTAGCTTGCTTTGGTTTACTGCTTTTATTTTTTTCAATTCCGTAGTGGCATTTATTTAAGTACTGACAGGTGGGATCGTGTGTAGACTTTAACTAACAAGATAATTTTACTGTCAATGATTGAGTGTGGTTGCGTTTTTAAAGAAAAAACACATACTATGATTTTTCTGACGGGTGTTCCCAAGTTAAAGTTCATTTCATGTAATTGGATGAATGAATATCCCAATTACAATTAATGTATTTCGATAAAGTCGTTTATGAAAATAACCTCAAAAATATTGACATCACTTTTAAGTCATCTGTTTTAAAATGTATAATATCTGTGTGTATGAATGATCCAGATAAAGTTGAATTATTGGGAATTTCTTTTGTATTATCAAGTAAAAAACAAAATTATTTGTTTAATTTTTATTTTAAGAACCTTTCCGAAGTAAAAATGTCAAAATAAACGTATTTTCAACGAATTGTGGTTAATTCTCATTAAAGATAGTAAAAAATATAAATTTCACTCCTAAACCTACATTCTTCTTCATCTTGTCCCATTAAAAGCATGTTTTTCAGTAGTTCTGTTATTAACATTTAAAATATCCACGTCAGTACTCTCTATCGTATTGTTAATGTATACCATAATACTCGTATTATAACTTGTTGCAATTTTTAGGTTTTGTAGGAGGTTTCATTGAAAACTTTTTGGTTTGGTTTATGGATGACATGGAAGGAACCATATTCCTGATGGGCCTTACTGTAACTGCAAGTGGTATAGTTGGAATTCCAATAACCATTATGTCAGGATCCATTATCAAAAAAGCGGGACACGCAAATATTATTTTCATTATTGTCATAGTTTTCTGCTGCTTTAGCATACGTCTACTAGGTTATTCACTTATCTACGAAAGTTGGTGGTGTCTGCCTTTGGAAACTTTGGAATCCATTACTTTTATGTTGATGTCTGCGGTTACAATCACTTACGCTACAAAGTTATCGACAGTTAAAACCGACTACATTATCCAAGGAGGATTACATTATGGATTTGGTAAGTCATACTGTTTTAATATATTATTATGTTAAATATTATGTTGGGATTAGGCCACTATTAATTGTAATGAAAATTACATTTTTAACTATTGTTTGATGTTTCGATTTTCACTCTGGAATCGTTTGAAAAAAATTATTTAAAAAATTGTGCGATAAGTATAACAAACAAGTTACGTTTTTCAACAATAAAGAAAAATCAATCAAATTCACCATTAAAAAAATTAAAAAAGAAAACAACAATTCACTTCATTTTCTGGATGTTTCAATCTCACAAGAGGATACAGGATATTTATGTAACCAAAGTTTACAGACTACTTACCCACACCAACAGATGTTTAAATAACCACTCAAACCGTAAACATCAAATAAGAGATTATCAAATCATTATACGATAGAGCCCAAAACATTTTGTCTAATGAAAATGCATTTCAGGATGAAAAAACTCTGCTAACAAAGGTTTTGACAAAAAATGATTACCTATTGTGATTTATAAACTAAGAATTTCACATGATTGAAGAAAGGAAACAACAAAACACCACAAGTAATCCAAAAACACTCAAGAAGAGATTCAGAGATGACAACAATACCATATGTAAAGGGCTTATCAGAAGAATTAAAAAGGATAGAAAAATAAGTACAACATCACAACAACATTCAAAACAACCAATACACTTAGGTCTACCCTGTTCAAAACTAAACCTAACAGCACACACGAAAAATCAAAGAACTGAATCTATAAAATACCCTGTGACTGCAACAATTTATATATGGGAGAAACCGCAAGACCACTAAGTGTCAGGATAAATGAGCATGAAACATACATCAAAAACAAAGACTTCGACAAATTACAGATATGTAAACATAAACTTGGTACATATATAAACATAAACTTGGTACAACGTTAGTACATAAACTTGGTCTTTTCCCTCTTCAACTATCAGGATCTTTTTATATCAATTACTTTACAGGAGGCCAATTTTGTTTCAATTTAATTTTTAATTTCTTCCTCATATATTTTTTTGCATATATTTCTTAATATACTCTTGCAAGAAACATTGTGATTATTGGTCCGATCCTGAATGTCAGCCATGAAAGTCGACTTAATTCGAGCTCCACAGCTCATCGTTTTTTCAATAGAAAAAGTATAAATTTAAATATTCTAATTAAAAGTGATATATTAAAGAAGTTTACAGTGATTTGTGAAGTGCAATAAGAACTTCTTCCAAATATAGTCTATAAGTCCATGGGAGATTTTTAATGGGTCAAATGACCCAGCATGAATCACATATAAAACAATACTACAATAATGTAATAACAACTTTAGAAACTATGCCGTCAATTCTTATCGGTACACGTGAGTCACAGATAAGATAAACTTACCACTCATGTGGGTAAGTTTTTTTGGCCAAACATTTTTGTACGGCATTTATAACTAAGATAGTGTCGTACGGTTGGATCATCCCCCATGGTATCTGGAGTTACTGGATAATTACCAGCCGCGGCCTGAAATGATGAATGAAGACTCTTCCATTCCATCTTCTTATTGTTTGAGAAATAATATTGTTTGAAAAAGATTTCGATTAACACCAACGAGAGGTTCACCGGGGTGCTACTGGCAATGCAGAGTACTTTAGCAGTTCGAAATTTCTTATATTTAAATATATATCTTACATGAAAGGGTTTATTAGTACTCCATGCTCAGAAGACACCAACCAACAGAGATGTCGGTTCCTCAGGTCTTGATATGCAATTAAGACTATTTTCCTCAATGCATAGGAATACCGTCGAGCGTTGAATCTTTGACTGTTCACGAATTGCGAAATAATTCCAAGTCCTTTCTAGACTTTTACTTATTTCGACAATCACGTTTCAACAGCAAAGAGCTTACTTCGGATCGTTACCTTTCGCGAAATAATTCTAAGTCCCTTCGAACCTTTATTTATTTCGAACGAATGGTTTAACGGCAAAGTGCTACTTCAGCTTGTTCACCAATTCGAGGAATAATTCTAAGTCTACTCGGGCTTTATCCTCGGTGACCTAGCGAAGCCCAGCGGCAGTTCGACAAGTTGCGAAATAATTCTAAATAAATTAGATTTGTATTTATTTCAAACAATATCTGTCTGAATGGCAAAGTGCTTGCTCTCTTCGAGCTGTTCGGTTATTTTTTCGAAATAATTCTGTTCTATAATAATAATAATTCTAAGTCTGTTTCCAGACTATTTCCAACAAAAGATAGCTTAAAAGTGCCGAATTCCTTCATTTTTTATTTGCGAGATAATTTCAAAGTCGTGAGACTTTATATTTATCTTCAGCAAATTTCTAAGTATGTAACTTTTCTTCGTTGACGAAGTCTCGAAGTCTCGGAGCTACTCAGCCAAAATAGGTCTTGCTTAATCAAGATTAAGAACTAGCGTGTCTTCCGATTGCATTGTTGTCTTGTTGTTCTTTCGGTTGGTTGTCTTTTCTTTTGGTTGATTTTGTTGTCCTGTTTTAGATGTGACACCTCTTCAGAACGTAGTTTGTTTTATTTTGAAGGCCGTCATTGGGTCGCTGGGTTATGTCTCACTAGTGGTTCGCGTCAGTGGATGTAGTCCTGTGGAGGAGGTGGTACACATGGTGGTCAGATGCGAAAAAGTTTAAGCTAAAAGAATAATTTTCAGAAATTATTAGTAAAAAATATATAGTTATGAATTATGAATGAATTTAATTAATAACTGTATAAAATGATGTGAATCGCGGAGAGGGCAGCTGTGGCTATGTCCTCACTACAGACAGGTATACTTGTGAAATGGGATCAGGAAAACACAGACAACCGATCCCTCCCTGTCCGTAGCAGAGCTCGAAGTGAGCTATTTATCTGTTGTGGCGGTAAAAAAGTGGAGTTTCCTCCAGGATATTTATGTATTCATCAGGGAGTTCGTTGCTAAGGTCAGCAATTTAGTGGGTCGAAAGGAGAGTTTGCGTTTGGGAGATCTGATGAATACATTGCCAAAGGATGAGCAGGCAGTTTTAATGATATTTTGGGCTCTGAAGTTTTGGCCACGGGTGGTTTTGATTGTATAATTCATGCTCAGAGAGGAGAGAATCTCATTGATGGGCTGGATGTTCGATAGTTGATGAGTATGTTTGCGGAGAGGTAGTCGGGGTGTTTGTAGTTTACTCTACTCAGTATTCCCCGTTCCAATCCCAGCAGTTGATGTATGTGTGTATAAGTGAACGTGAATGTGTCCGTCCGAATTTACCACAGAGGGCACTGAGTAAACCGACTCTTCTCCTCACCCTGTTACGAGTTGCAGCCAGATCAGCCCTCCAGTTTAGTGTTTCACACCACACCACACCGAGGTACTCTATCTGGTTACAGAGTTGGAGTCGGTCGCCACAAAGTCTGAGGTCGATTCTTTCGGCTAAGTTGTGTGGGGTGTATCCGCTGAGATTAAGATGTCTGAAGAGAATTAATTAAGTTTTATATGGGTTAGGTGTTAATCTCCATCTGCCGCACAATCTATCGTGGTCAAGGTGATTTTAAGCAAACCTACATAGAGCATTTGCATCTCGAGATGTTGTTACGAGAGCAGTGTCATCTGCGTAGAATAAAGTGAGGGTGTTTGTATTTCGTGGGTTGGGAAGTCACTGTTGCATATAGTGTAGAGTAGTGGTGCCATCACGGAACCTTGTGGAACTCCTGCTGTAGGAGTAAATGAGTCTGAGAAATGACCTCGAACGTTTACCGTGATTTTAGGTTGAGTGACATAAGAATGGATAAGTCTAACGAATGGAAATGGCAGGTCTATGTTCAGTAGTTTCTTGACCAGTTCAGCATGCCAGACTTGGTCGAAGGCTTTTTGAACATCGAGAAAAATGCCTAATGATAGTTTACTGTAGTTTAGACTTTGAGTAATGTGTGTGACGATTTCTGTCAATGCCGATATGGTGGAGTGACCTTCTCTAAAGCCGAATTGAAATAGTAGGGATAATATTGTGCTTTGTGGTAAAGTCTTCGAGTCTCTCCTTAAGGTCCTCTCGAAGACCTTAGCCAAGACATTTAGTAGTGAAATCGGCCTATAAGAGTTTAGATTGATCCTGGGTTTGCCCTTTTTCTGGAGCATGCTTGTGTTTCCTACCTTCCACCTTGTGGGTGATAAAAAGTAGCCGAGTCTGAGAGTGGCATTGACAATATTCGTCAGGTAGAGTGTGGTGCTCGGCGGAAGGTGCTTCACGCAGTACCTGGCAATGTTGTCAGGTCCTGGTGAACTTGAACTGCCGATTCGGCAGAAATATTCGAATGTTTGTTGATCCACAGGTGACATGATCGGATGTTCATGAGGTTCCTGTGAATCGAAGGGGGTGGCGAATCGTCTTTCTATGTCTCTCTCGGGTCTTACCGAGAGAGACTCTCTGTGGTCGTTGGGGGTGATAAGTGTATTTTGAAATAAATTTTGAAGGCGTCGGCATTCTGTTAATTAGAGTTGATAATTTTATTATTAACCACAAGAAAGCACCGCCCTTACGATAATCAAGACTAGAGGTGGCTACTCGCCATTATCTGGCATGCATATTATTAACCTGTAATTTGATTAGCGCGAACAGGCGGTTATATTCTGTTTTGACAAAGGGGTTGCGGGTACGTTGAAACTGACGGATGAGTCATATCTTTTGTTTTATTTTATCAATTTTATGGGGAGGAAGTGGTGATTTTGCAGGGTTAATGACCCTATTAGGGACTGATATCTCAATTTCTTGATTTATCAGTTCATTAATAACCGTGATACCATGATCGATATGATCAGGATAATTTAAATTACCTAACTGAGGAATATTAGCTGACAGATGATCTTTGAAGCGGTTCCAGTCGGCGTGTTTGTAGTCTCCTATTGTAAAGGGAGGATTGAGGGGTAAAGGATTTAGCATCCGTTCTTTTACTAAAGAAGGAATGTGATCCGAAGTGATTGAGTGGCCCATTATGCACTCGTCACCTAATACATCGATTAAATCGTAAGTACATACGACATGATCGATGGATGACATGCCCATGGGACCCAAAAACGTCAGCTCACGGTTATTCATACGATCTAAAAGAAGGTCAAGGAGCAGGTCTGGTAGGAGAATGCCGGCACAGTTGGTTACCGTGTCGCCAAATTGTAATAGAGCGGGTGTTTGTAATAAGAGCGTAGTGTAAGTGTGGTGTTGTTATCGAGGTGGATGTCCACTGTCAGGAAGTCTTCATCATTCAGGATAATGTGCGGAGGAATGGTGTCATGGTAAAAAGGGATTCCATATTTGATAAGGATGCCATTATTGAGAGATATCTGGCAGCGGGGACAGTGAAGGGTGCAGTAACCAAAGAAGGTGGGATCTGTTTTGGAACTAAAACAAATATAATAAAAAACAGAACAATACAATTTTAAATTAGTAAAATTATTGTATAACTTACATAATTTGTACAGACAACAACAAATGAGACAAATTGTAGCCACTGCTTGAGACACCCAAATGTAATTATAAACAATACTAATTTTGTTTCTTTGTTATACATTAAGAAACTCGTCAACTGAATAATATGGTCTTTCAGTGAGATAGATTTTTGTCATCTTACGAAACTTAATGAAAGATGTTGCGGATTTAATTTCTCTTGGAAGGTGATTATAAAGTTTTTTTGCACTATATAGAATAGAATTCTTTACTAGCTGAGTGGACGGGATCGGTAAATAAACGTTACAATCCGAATTTCTAATGGAGTAGCCATGATCAGGTCTATCGGGAAAAATGTTTAGATGCTTGCGAATCAAACAAACCGTTTCCAAAATAAATAAAGGGGGAAGCGTCAAAATTCCGTGATTTTTGAAGTAGGTCTTGCAATGAGTTGTTTGTTTGAGACCAAATAGATAACGAATTGCTCTTTTTTTCAACTTAAAAATAGAATCAAATTGGGCCGCTGTACTAGAATCCCAAAATGGAAGCCCATATCGAAGATGGGACTCGAACAATGAGAAATATGTCATTTTGACAGAAGATAAAACTAGTTCCTTCGAAACAGATCTTATTGCAAAGCAAGCCGAGGCTAGTTTCTTCCTTAAGGAGTCAGTATGCAAGGACCATTTAAGATTGCTGTCGACAAGAATACCTAGATGATGTGATATTTGATTATTTAGTGAAATACATGTACTTACCACATTTGGTGCAATAAATTTTTTTTTAATTGTACTTACCACATTTGGCGTAACACAATTATGTATTTGCTAAAAAAACGACAGGTACCAATTATTTTATACTTTTATGTAAATTAATAAACAAAATTTAAAATGAGACAATTAATAAAGTATTCTCTAACATTAATCGCTATTTTCAAGGTCACTTGCATTTAGCACCATGGGTTCATTCGTTTGTGGAAGTTCTTTTATAACATTTTTATAGTCTAGTTTAAAATAACCGATTCCCATTTCTTTTTTCATTCCTGCTTGCGTTTGTTTAAAATATCGATTTCAAAAAAGCTTTCTTCCGTAAGGTTATACTTGTCTAATGTTAAACCCTATTCATTTTACAAATTCCCAATCGTCAATAGAACCACGTGTAGGCCAAACAGGGTCGTACTGATGTACGACCTATGTATGATATGATTTTTAAAAATATTTACTTTTGAAACTGTTAGTGTAAGAATTTCTTGAAATTTAATCATTATATCACAATTAAACTAAATTCTAAAAAATAACACGACCAGTAAATAACTTAACAATAACTATAACATAAATATAACACAATATATTAACTTAAAAAACAACACGATACAATTTGAATTTAAAATACTGGCAAGTCGGGATCTGTAACATGAGAATCTGTCTCGCTTAAGGTAGTAAATTATATTTAATAGCCTCTTGACGAATGAGACGGCGAATATCAACACGTGCTCATGTTTACTGATTGGAATTTGGTAAACGAATGAACTTTAGGAGTTTCCTTCTGGAAACGAAGCCACTTGATTCTGAGCCAGTTAACTTTTTCTTTATTTATATTTAGTGTTGTGTTAAATACACTATCCTCAACGAATTTTTGCAAATCGAAAAAATCAGTAAATTTCATATTAGTGACATAATATTCCCTAGGTTTTAGCCTGGCCGTCGAAATTAATAAACACCATTCACGTGTAGAGTAAATTTTCTTATGACGTTTGGCCCTCTCTATCGTGGAGTGCATCGAGTCTGCCTTTATATGAGTGTCCAGTCTTCATAAATTTTAGGTCAATAATCTTTAAATTATCGATTTTATTAACAGCATATAACATGACTGCGGTCACAAATTTATTTCGATTTTGACCACCGCATGTATCAGAGAATGATGCCACGTGTGTCACAGTTTCCGGTAAGTTCATTAGATAGTTCAATAAGCAACTGCTAATTTCAACACTGCCTGTATTTTCATGTGTTTCATCCCAAACAAAACAGTGCCCATCAGAATTGGATGTATAAACATTCACCATAAATGGTGAAATTATAAACATTTAATTTGTGTTTATAATAAATTTGATTGTCACCTGCGTGAGGAATAGGCAAAATCGCTTGCAAATCAAAAGATATTGTCCTAAAAGTTTTGCCTTCGTCTGCGCGTGATCTTTGTTTATCATCCGCTTTCATTTACAGAACATCTTTTTCGCGTTACTTGTGATTGTTGTAATCTTCTTGTAGAGGTCCTTTGTCTTTGGCGATATTGTATGAATTGCATTGCGAACATTGATCTTTCTTAGGTTTGTAAAAATCCAATCTCGGATCATATTCGTGAAATGTTTTTTGGTAAACAAAAAGTGATACAGCTTGCACATTCTTTTGCATACAAAAATCGTACTTGTACAATCTATACGTTTTAGAAATATTGAAGTCAGGTGATAGGTACTGCTTCTGTGAATCACGCCTACAATAATATGATTCTATTCTTGGGAACAAATCAATGAGTTTCTTCACTAATTGTATGCTGTCCGAAGCAGTGACATTTGGTGGTTGGACAGCAATTCTCTTATCACGTTCGATATAAAGCCCGTTTGCACTCCTACCATTTGCACAGTTTTCGACTACTCTATGCGAAATCGCAAATGTAGTACCACA
This sequence comes from Diabrotica undecimpunctata, assembly GCF_040954645.1. Classification (NCBI taxonomy): domain Eukaryota; kingdom Metazoa; phylum Arthropoda; class Insecta; order Coleoptera; family Chrysomelidae; genus Diabrotica; species Diabrotica undecimpunctata. The sequence continues at coordinate 44,586,036 of NC_092812.1, forward strand.
GAAAAATTTTAAACATTCTCTGTGGTTTTCTCTGTGGATTTGCATTTGCCGCAATCCACATTCTTAGGTTTTTTATCCGGTACTTCTTTTCCACTTCGATTAATATACTTTTTCTCACTTAATCTTAATTTCTTAACAACGGATCGGTGCCAATTGATTCTGTTCGCTTTTCGTTTCCTTTTTTTCTTATTTTTGTTCTTTTTTGTTTACTCCGCGATATTTTCAAGCATTTCGTTATCAGACTCAGTCGAAGAATCATTACCATATACAAAAGGATTGTAAGAAGTTGACGATTCTGGATAAGGTTCACTCAATTCTTCATACTATACAACCTCTTCAAAAACAGAGGATTCTGGAATAGCAACTTCACTACTTTTTTGTTCAGATGTTTCTAAAAAGATAGGTGTTACTAATATATGGATCACATTAAATTAATTGCTAACCTTTACCTTCAACAGAAAACAAGAGCTGTCTATTTCCTTCCGAGAGTTCGCTATGTTTTTCACTTGGAACAGTAACATCTAAAGGTTTAGGTTCAATTGTTTGTATTATTTCTGCTAGAAAAAATGATTTTATTGGTACAAAAATAGTATGCATAATAAAAATTTCAAACTTAATCGCCCGGGGTCAAAAATTCGGAAGCTATTTCTAAAATAAAAGGAAACTTACCGATATTAGTGTTTATATTTCCGGATAATACTAGGTTCACCAATTGTTTACCCCTTGAAAACGACCTGATTGTACCCGAATTAAAGCAAAACTAAGCTTAGTTTTTACTGGACACAAACGTGGTAATTTCATTAACGCTATTTAATTCAGCTCACACAAGTGTTAAGTGCTCTTACAACATGTGGAGTAGAATTCTGTAGTGTAAAAGTACTTGCCACTTTTGGAAGATGACGCTGGTGTCAACAAATTTAAATATTTTACTTTCAACTTGTGTGCATAAGAAAATTCATGTCTGAAATTATATGTTAGTGTATTTAACTAAATTTTACTAAAAATGCATTTACAACATCTGTGCACTAGACCGTTGATATTAGGTATTAGATCTACGCCAATCTTTTATGTAGTTTCATATAAATATATTTAAATTAGACATGTCACAAGAAATCAGTTTCAGAAGCTTCATTATTTAATATATATTTAATATTAGTGTTCCTGTACCGATGGCCATAGTTGTCGAGGTACTTTATGTAAATAAAAAAAGTATAAATAAATACCTTTTATTGATCAGTGAAAATTCGAAAAAATCATTTTTTTGCACTAAATTGTTTATAATTAAAAAAGCCATCAGAAATTTCTACAGAAAACGTACAGAAAAAGTCGTCAAATACCTGCCTATTGAAATGCCAAACCGATTAACTTTTGCTTATTTACCTGTAGTATAAATAAGTCCAGCCATCAAAATATTCATTGAACCATAAAGTTGCGATGAATTACATTCTACGATATTATTGATCGGCATTGACGAATAGAAATCATTCTAGGTAGAATTGGAAAACAATTGGCCAAGTAGTTACCACCCAATTGCGCTGATTTGTTTAAAAATAAATATGTGGTCATTTAATAAACTTTTGATTTAATGATTGAATAATTATTTTTAACATAATTTTATACGTTATTATATATGTATATGACATAGAAAACTTGTTGGTCTTTAGTTGTTTAGCTCAATTTTATTTCCTTTTTTATGTCTTGATAGCATGATAATCGCGTTGTTACAATTATTTGGAATTTTACTGTCGCAAGACGTTTATTAAATATTATTTTTAACTCTTTCTGTAGTTCATTATCTCACCAGCTTCAATAGTTTAGGGATGACACCGTTTTCACTAGCTGCTCTGTTGCTTCTAAGATCTGGTTTTGCTCCATCCATTTCGTCTAAGGTAGTGACGCCAAATAAGGCCACAAGGCCAGTGCAGAGCGACAGTCCTTTGAAGTTACGTGGCCAAGCTGCCAAATGACAGCTAACAACCAGAAAATTAATAGTCAGTGGGCATATCACACAATATAAATTCTTAAGAGCGTAGGCGCAAAATTTCGGGCCAATGTTTTTTAAATGCATTCATTTTTTTCGAATCCTGAAAAAACTAATAAGTATTTTTGAAAAATTTAAACGCAGAATGAAAGACTACATTATTACTGAGGGCCGAAAGTCCCTGAAAACTTCTATAATGTTTATTTTAATAAGTTACAGGGGTGAAAAAAAAAGAGAAAATTTAGTGTGATTTTTAATTTCAAATATCTCATTCAAAAAAACTTTTTGTTTATTCTAAGGGACTTTCGGCCCTCGGTAATAATGTAATCTTTCATTCTGTTTAAATTTTTCAAAAATATTTGTTAGTTTTCTCAGGATTCGAAAAAAATGATTGTATTTAAAAAGCATTGGCCCGAAATTTTGCGCCTACTCTCTTAAGCGAAACAAAGAAATTACTAAAAATCTTAAAATTACAACAGAACAAGACTTCAAAATTGCAAAAACATGGTTGCAAATAAACAAACTTACATTAAATTATGGAAAAACTAAATAGGTAGTCATCTACTTTTTGCTATATACAAAAGTTGTCTGCCAATTTTTAATTCGTTAAATATAAATAACAAAGATCATTGAAGGTACTACGTCATGCGCCAATGTTTTTCTTCTATTTCCTTTTACAATAACATTATCTTCAAAATGCAGTTCACAAATCCTATAATTATTATAAAGTGAATCCATTTTGAATAACAAATCTTCTCGTCTGCAAGCTTCTATCCACACTTTGGCACTACAAATTTTTAACAGAACATATTTTAAACAAAGAACTTTTTCTGTATTTATAAATAATACTTTATTACTTACAACTATAAGAGTATTAGTATATTCTAAGTATATTGTATGTAATGAAATATTTAACTTTTGTCAATATCTAATCTTAATAAATTTACAGTTTTCTCCTAAGTCACAAAAATGTCACTAAATATTGAGATATACAACAAATAAAGTTTTAATATTTTTTATTTGTAATTCCCATTTAAAACTCCTAAATATTTTATGTACTTCGATCCATATATTTGATCTTTTTTATTTATATTTAACGAATTAAAAATTGGCAGACAACTTTTGTATATAGCAAAAAGTAGATGAGTACCTATTTAGTTTTTTCATAATTTAATTTAAGTTTGTTTATTTGCAACCATGTTTTTGCAATTTTGAAGTCTTGTTCTGTTGTAATTTTAAGATTTTCCTAATTATCGGTCTAATTATGATTCCAACAATTTTTAGTTTGAGCATTTTAGTAATTTCTTTGTTTCGTTTAAGAGCGTAGGCGCAAAATTTCGGGTCAATGCTTTTTAACATTTTTTTGGAATCCTGAGAAAACTAACAAATATTTTTGGAAAATTTAAACACAGACTGAAAAATTACATTATTACCGAGGGCCGAAAGTCCCTTAGAATAAACAAAAAGTTTTTTTGAATGAGATATTTGAAATTAAAAATCACACTAAATTTTCTCTTTTTTTTTTCACCCCTGTAACTTATTAAAATAAACATTATAGAAGTTTTCGGGGACTTTTGGCCCTCAGTAATAATGTGGTCTTTCATTCTGCGTTTTAATTTTTCAAAAATACTTATTAGTTTTTTCAGGATTCGAAAAAAATGAATACATTTAAAAAACATTTGCCCGAAATTTTGCGCCTACGCTCTTAAATCAAAAATATTCTCGTGTATAAAACCCTCTATATATGTATTTTTATTTCCTAAAAATACTATATTCGTATTGTTGTCTTCGAGCGCGCTGACACCCGGCAACCATCTGTTGATTTTTTGACCTGAGCCTTCGGAGCTATATGTTTTCTTTTATGAAACCAGTTTGATAATATCTTATTACAGTTTGATGAAAATTCTAAAATGTACCTTACTCTTTAGAAATATTTTAAGTGAGTGGCTCACATAGGTACATAATACTACTAATAAACATAAATTATATTTGCAATTGACTAAACATTTGTCTTTTATTTCAGGCAAGTGTTTAGGGATCATAATTGGAGGACATCTTATAAAAGCCATTGGAATTCGTCAAGCTTTCCAAACATTTGCTACCGTAGCTTTACTGTCAGGAATTGTCTACATTACAGTTCACCATTCCTACCTTAAACAGCCTGTGAACCTTAAAGCCGGTGAGGCCGATACGGATTCTTCTACTATTTTCGAAGGTGCTACATGTAATTCAGTGATAGACCTAACACAATCAGAAGACGAATAAGAGGACCTTAAGGAATAAATCGAGAAGACTGTTTTAATTATAGTAATTTTATATCGATATTTGTCATAAATACCAAACACCCATAAACAAAATTGGCCTTTTTCAATGTTATTCTTCCATGTTGTATCTGATTCTTCTAGGAAATCTAGTAAGGAAAATCGTGGAGGTTCATTGGACTGATTAAAATACAGCATTGTTTTGTAATACAGAGTGTAAAAGTACAATGGTACCGGGGTTTATGGGCCGCAGTTTGGAATTGTCGTTCCTCACGGTTCTTCTGCAATTGTGGCAAATATTATAAAAGGCGGTGTGTTCAGTTACTCACTGATAACGGGTTTTTCTCTTGTTCTTCTTGTTATTTTTAGTTTATGAAATTTTTTGTGTGGTACACGTTAGGGCAGCTGTGGTTGTCACCTCCATATAAATACGTATAATTGTACAATGTGATCCTGAAACTACAGAAAACGGATCACTGACTGTTCGAGTAAGCTATTTACCCTACGATGGTAAAAAATGGATTTTCCTTCAGTAAATCAATATACTCATCAGGTATTTCGTTGTTGGCAGATGCCAGCAATTTAGTAAGGATTATTGGACTAGGTACATGGTATGCTCAGAATATAGAGTAAATCTATTGATCGGTCTTAAGTTTAGGAAGTCACTGTTGTAACAGGTGTTGGCTACTTTCCAAGGATTTAGAAAGAGGCAGAATTTGAGGGAGGTGTTGACAATTTTCGTCATTATAGGTGACGTTTGGTAAGAGTCGTTTTAAACTGTTCCTGGAATGTTGTTAAGACCTGTTGTATTGTTATTACCTGACCTGTCTATAGTTTGTTGATATACAAGTAAAATAAGTGGACTATCATTGTTTTCCTGTAGGTCGACGTGGTTTATAAGCATCTCTTAGATTAATCTCTCAGTTTTATATTAGAAGACAGGGTCAAATCTTGGACCGTTTAGAATGAAAAGATATTTGAAATGTATACCTAAGAGGCTTGTACTTTTTTAACCTTAAGTTCCTCTCACTTCTTCACTAGAAGGTGAGAAGTGAGAAGTAGAGATATACATCAGCGACCATTTTGACGATGCTACTCTGCTACAAATACACATACTATTTGTAAAACTAAAATAGGCACGGATCGCAGTATTTTAAAAATCAGAAGTCGGAAAGGCAATACAGCAAGGCAAAAATAATCAGGCATCTGGACCAGATCAAATTAAGTTTTCGGATGAGCAAAGCATTATCTATTTAACTGCTTCTTTTAATAGAATTTACAATTAAGAAATAAAACCCCGTGATTAGTTGAAGTCGTTGTTCATAAAGAAAAACAGACCCAACATATGCAGTGACTTTTTGATTAGTTTGTAGAGCCACAACCTAACGAACCAAGACATTTTTACGAATTCTACAATATTTCTTGTGTACGAAAGCAGAAGCACACAAAATTTGTGAATTACGAAAGCAGAGATGTGGAAAGATTCTGGGAAATTGTAAACATGATGACGGCCGTCTAAATACGAACAGAGCACCTAAAGAAGAAGTCTGTCGGAACATCCGTTAAATATTAATTTGATTCGACTAAATTTAGGGCGTTGTCTTGTGTGATGGTGTAACATCTCCATTTTGTATACAATGATCTACTTTTTATTTTGTGACTTCTAGATCGTCCGTAGAATCCACATAGACAGTATAATTTCAATACCACCGCTACCATTTTTAATGACTCTTCATCAAAAATGATTTTGTTTTAGTGCCAATTAGTACAGGAAAACATTTCTTTCGCCATTTTTATATACCTTTGAATTCTTTTCTATAAATATATACATGAGTTGATTTAGACAATCGTTTTAAGCCATTCTTCTACCTTTTTTCTTCTTTTTCTGCCTATATAGTGACTCTGTTAGCAGCATTTTTAAAAGGTACATTTACATGACATGTGTATATTTGAATTGATTTCCTGAAGACTCAGACTTTTGCTGTTTGACCTTGTCAATCTTCTCGTCACACATTTATTTACAGATTAATGATTTAGTAAAATAAACGTTTTTAAAAAATAATATTTATTTTTTCTTGTTAACATAATATGGTACAATTTTGATTGGGCATTGCAAAAGCAACATGTTCGTTTTTATGAGACTTAAATAATTAATAAAGATGGTTTGATGAAAAATGGCCTAAGCTCTTTCACACTAAATAAAATAAATGTTCTCATATCATACCAGTAAAATAAAAAAATCGATAATTCTGCTCCTTCTATCGAAAATAAACAATGAAAAAGTCGCTTGATGTCAATAAGTTGTTGGTAATTACTCATTTGTATAGTCTTTACCAAAAGGGTGGATGTTATAAGTAGAGGATGCCGATGGTAATTAATGTACAAAACGGAGTAATTAACAACCAAAGATTCATATAAAACACTTAATTAAAAATATATAATTTTACACATACTAGTACGTCAATACAATTTTGGAGCAAGTCGTTCGTTAGTCAGCGTTTTGATAGCGCGGTCAAAGTATTTCTAGACTTCACTAGGTGGTACTACGTTGAGTGAAAAGGCCGCGAATGTTTCTCCCTTCTTTCCAATTGCTTTAGCTTGGTATTGTCCAATATCGTTGGAATTACAAGACAAGATTTGTAATGTGTAGCGTTTTCCGTCAGCGGTGAAGTTGTATTTGGCGCTGCTTTCTTTTATGGCTTTTCCATCTTTCAACCAGTTTATCTGTAATGGTTCGTCTTCTGTCTCAGCTACGAAGGTTGCTGATTCACCTTCAGATACCTATAAACAAAACAAAAATAAATGTCTATACTTATATCAAATATATACAAATTATATAGGTAGAGGTAGATATAGAGGTATATATGTATATATAGAGGTAGAGCTAAATGAAAATAATGGGCAATTACCATTCATATACCAAATAAACTACTGCGTCCGGACGAAATTTATCCAATACTTGTACATAAGTATAATGATCTTTTGTACAAATTATATATGACAATACAGGCTTGCTTAGGACTAGGTATATACCAAGAGCACGGAGGCTCATAAAGGTGATTTTTATACCTAATCCTGTCAAAACTGGACAGAAAAAGTAAGTCCTCGAGACCGATAAATCTGATATCATTTGTACCGAAGACTCTAGAAAAACTGCTCGATACATATATTAGAGATGGGGTAATTAGTGTTTGAAAATCTGATATATCAGGAACAATAAGCGTATAGAGTAGGATTCTCTAAGGAAAGGACAGAGCATTATCTCTCACAGAGAGTTAATTATATTCTGGAAAAGCAAAAGGTTATGCTGGATGCATTTATCGATATAAAAGTAGCATTCAACAACATCTTCTACGAAACAATCACAAGCTTTTTAGCTGTAAGGAATAGACAAGCTGTAGGTGGATAAACTGCATACTGAAGAGATGTGTGATATGCATAACGTTAGTCATCACAGCGAATGTATGGCTTAATATAAGTCTCCAGAAGTTCACAATCGTAAAATTTACCAGAATGAGATATTTATAGGGATTTATATATATATATATATATATATATATATATATATATATATATATATATATATATATATATATATATACCTTGGGGTAATACTAGACTCCTCGCCTAATTGGAATCAACAGATAGAACGAATAACCAAAAGAGCACTGACTTCTTTAATGGTAGTCAGACGCACTCATCGAAAAATGTGAGGTTTAATACCAGACATGTTATATTCGATTTATAAGATAGTGGTAAAACCAACAATAACATATGCGTCAGTAGTATGATGGCAGCAAAAGAGTGTCAACCTTAAATCAAGCAATGCACAAAGACATGCGGGGAGGATAAAATGGGATATTGTAGACTGTGAAAAAACCTGAGTAAGGTAAAGGTTAGATCAGTACATACCCAAGAGATTGATGAGGCAGATTAAAAACATGATCCAGAATACAAGATTATACCTGATACACAGACGGGTCTAAAACCGCAGAAGGGTCGGGTGCTGGAATTTACAGTAGTGGTGAAAATGTAAACGTTTCTAGTCCACTAGAAATCCACTGGGACAATGTACCTCTGTATTAATTAACACGAGAACCTAAGCGGATTAATATATGCATATATAGTCAAATGGCTGTGGTGGGTTTTAAAAGCCCTAAGGTAGACTCTAGGGTGGTGTGGGAATGTCGAGAAGGACTTAAAAGACTGGCGGAACATAGTAGTGTCACACTGGTATGGGTGCCATGTCTTCAGAGAATACACTGAGATAGATACTTATGTTGTTAGTAAATACTAAAAGTAGATTAAAGCAAAACCTTTAACAGTAAATAAAGACTAAAGACTAGAACTTGAAACTGTGTAATTGGAATTAATGCAAAGAAAATGTCGATTTTGTACATTTTAAATAATAGAAATTTCTTGTTGTTGATCCGAATATTTGTAATATTTATGTAATATATTGTTTATGTAATAAGTGGAATATTTATACTTACCGTGGCGGAAATCGGGAATGTTTTGAAAACGGGGCTCTTGGGCTGTTCCCCTGAAACAAGAACATTTAGTGTACAACTGCTAAAACTTTCTCCAGCGTCGTTGAATGCTTCACAAGTGTATGCACCAGAATCTTCAGGGAAAATTTCTGCAATGATTAATTTGTAAATGTTTGCTTCGTTGGTATATTGGAAGTCTTTGGATGGTTTAATTTCTTTATTGTTATGTAACCAGATCACATCAAATTTGTTAGCTCCTATTATGCGGCAAGATAGAGTTACTGGCTTGCCATCGTCTACAAATGCTGATTTCAAATGGTCTACTATTCTTGGAGGTTTGTCTTCTGAAGATTTTTTCTTGCCGTTGGTGGCATTGGACATTGCTAGAAGAGAATAAAATGTTAGTCCATTCAACACTCAAAATATTTCAATTTACTTACGTTTAATGGTCAGTTTACATTTGGTTTCAGAAGTTCCTATAGAGTTCGTTGCCCGGCACACATATTCTCCTTCATCTTCAGGGTAAACTTCATTTATGTGCAATTTGGCTATTCCGTTTTTATATTTAAGGTCAACAACTTCAGAGGAACTCAATACTTTGCTATTTTTGGTCCAAACAATTTGGGGATCTGGATCTCCCTTTACGTGTGCAGTCAAAGTTAGACTTTCACCATCATTAATTGTTAAATCTGTGAGATTTTTGGTAAATTGTGGAGCGTACATTGTTGAGTCATCAGGCACTAAAATGTTTGTTCAATTGAATTAATTACGTGAAGACTGCTATTACCAAACAAAAATTGAAAAAAAGGACGTAAGAGAATAAACTAATACATGAAATAGAGACACAAAATTAAAATCTAGCAGAAACAAATGAAAATACTACCAGCTTCTGTCGAGCTTTAGTTGATTTATGTAGCTTAGTTTGCCAAATGCTGTTCAAGGTAATAAATGTTATAAGTAGTTCGAAATGTTTCTGATAAACTTTATTACATAAAAATTACAAGAAACGATCATAAATTGGCGTACTTACGTGCTAATTCTTTAGTTGCGCTTCTTGATCTATTTGGACTTCCAGTAGAATCTAATCTACCATATTTTCTAGGCGTCCTTTTGTCTCCATCTCCGACACTGAGTGTGGATGAAGAATGCGCTAAACTATTTGTGCTAGGATTGTTAGATTTCGGTTGTAGAGGGTGAGGATTTGATGAGGGTATTGGTTTTCGTATAGTTACAGGAATTGGAGCTGGCTTTATTGAATGTTCAATGTACTTTCTGTCTCCTGAATAGAGTAATTTGTTGGCTAGTTCGTGTTGTTCTGGTGTGCTGCTTTGTCCTTCTACAATAACTACACAAGATGTTTCGTCTACGCCGTGTTCGTTGGTAGCAACGCATGTGTATTTTCCAGAATCGGAAGGTCTGCATCCGACGATTTCCATAGTGATTACACCATCTGAGTGAGACATAGAATATTCGTATTTGCTAAGCTCACGTTTTTCTTTATACCATTTGACTGTCGGGAATGGTTTACCACTTAAGCAACACAACAGTTTGCAAGTATCACGCTCTTGCATAACACGGGGTCGGAGTAAGAAAGTAAAGCTTGGTGCACATTCTTTTTCTTCTCGCCATAACGTGTATGGTAATGGCTCTCTTCGTCTAATAACTGGAGCTTCTGATTTGTATTCAGGTACAACTTTAGGCAATGCTAAAACAAAAAATAAAATCAGTATTTCGAATCTAGATATAACAGCTCACTATTTCAAAATAATCTTTTTTGAGAAAGACACCAGAAAACAGTTTCAGAACCTTTTTAAACAAGTTAGTCATTTCATAAATACTTACGTTGAACATTTAGGAATACTACTTCTTCCCTAGCTCCATAGTGATTTTCTGCCCTAATAATGTACTCTCCTCTATCTTGGAGCCTAGCTCTGTTTATTACAAAGTAATAATCATCTCCAGCATATCGTTTCATAAATTTAACGCTCTGTCTCAATTCTACGTTATTGTGATACCAACTGACTGTAGCTGCAGCAACACCAATAACTCTACAATAGAATTTAACACTTTGTCCTTCATAGCAGAATGCACTTTGTGGTTTGATGACGAATCTGGGTGCTGCCTGTCTTCGGTCTATAACAAATAAAAATATAACTTGTTATTTTGTTTATATATATAAATTATTATTATGATTATTACTCTTATATTCTATTTGATATAATCTGATTCATGTATGATAATATTAACAATAATAGTTTATGAGTTACTCAGTTATGAGATACAGATTTTCAAAAAAAAAATTGTTCCACATAGTAAGATAAATAAATGTTCTTACCGAAGTATGCATCGTGTATTTTATATTTGTCTATTAATAGTTTTCTTAGAGACGAGTACTCTGAAAGTCGTCCAATTGGTAGAGCAAATGAATCCCAAGCATCATATTTAGCACGGATCTTATCACGCATACGGATATATCTGGATCGGTCAATAACTTCAGTTCTATCGCTATGGTCTCCACTGAGCCATGAATGTAGCAGACATTCTTGAGCTGTCATACGTTTCCTAAAATTGAAAAAGTTTTAATAGTAATTCCAAGTAGTTATATAGCCAATTGTCTTACTCTTTATTTTTAAGTAGTAGTCTGCGAATAAAGTCTTTTCCTTCTTCCGAGACGTTAACGAATGCTTCTTCGTCGAAGTCCCAGTCACAAGCCTTAACATTCTTTAGAGTTTCAATGTCGTTTTCACCAGCAAACGGCGACAATCCACTTAATAGTACATAACCCAATACTCCTACAGCCCACATATCTGTATAGAATCCTACAGGTTCTCTTTCAACGATTTCAGGTGCTGCAAATTCTGCTGTACCTGTTGAAATCTTTACAATTTCATTTGGATCAAGTTTGGTTGCTAATCCAAAGTCGATGAGTTTAATATTGGTGCTCTTTCGTGTCTGACACATAATATTCTCAGGTTTGATATCTAGATGAATAATATTTCTTTCGTGCATATGCTTGATAGCTTCACAAATTTGTCTCATGTAATTGATAACTTCAGCTTCAGACATTTGGTAACCTTCTGCAGTTATTCTTTCAAATAGCTCACCACCAGATAGGAATTCATAAATAAGAACCATTTCATCGTCATCTTCGAATGCATCGTGAAGATTAATAAGTTTAGGATGGTGTAATTGGTTCATGATGTCGATTTCTTTCCTTATAAGCTCTTTCTCCATTGCGTGTGATACTGGAATGAATTTAGCTGCGAATATGTTTCCAGTTTTACGTTCCCGACAACGATGTACAACTCCAAAGGCTCCAGTGCCGATTTCTTCAAGAACATCATAGTCATCATATACTGATTTAGTTTTGATTTCAACTGGTTGTGGGACAAATTTAGAGTAAATGTCAAATACGTAATTATCATAATCTTTAACTGGTTCTTTGTGAGATTCACGGATTTTCTTTCCAGTTTCATCAACCTCATACTTCCTCTTTTCAACCTTCTTTTTAATGGTATCTTTCATAGTTATAATACTGCTGAGGTCTGAAGCATCGGAACGACCATATATGTTCTCAGCATATACTCTGAATTCGTATTGATGTCCAGGTGTTAGTCCATTTACTGCTATTGTAGTCAGTCTTGTGTTTCCTACTCTTATCCATGTGGATAATGGATGTTCACGTCTTTCTACAAGATAATTTGTGATATTGCTACCACCGTCCCATACAGGTGCTTTCCAGTTGAGTGCCAAAGAGTCGTGACCAATATTATCAGCCGCAGGGAAACGTGGTGGATCTGGACGATCAGCGATTTGAATCTTAATAATAGCAGTATCTTGTCCAAGTTCGTTTTCTGCTGTTACTCTGTAAGGTCCACTATCTAATTTACTTGCATCTCTAATGGTAAGAATGGCATGTCTGTCTTTAACTTCGACATGATAATGTCCTCCTGATTCAATTACTTCACCTTCTCTGACCCATGTAATCTTTGGTCTTGGGAAACCGGTGAATGGAATCTTAATAACAACATTTTCACCTTTGTCAAAGTAAGCCGAGTCGCGGAAGCGTGGAGGAATGTTCAGTTTTGGAGCAGCTAAAAAACGAAAGAGATCAAATTAATATTTAAAAAATACGTGATTTGTAATAATAACTTACTCATAATTAACAATTCTGCGCGTGTAGATTTTATACCAGCTTTATTGACTGCTCTACACACGTATTCATCAGCATCTTCACCAAATACGTCATGTATAATAAGATGATGTACTTCTCCTTCACTGTAAATATGATACCTTGAACCACTAGTGATTTCTCTAGCACCTTTGTACCAAGTAATATGAGGAGCTGGATTTCCAGTGATGGTACATTCAAATTTAGCATTGTGATTTTGTATGCATTGGGCGTTCTTAAGAGGCTTGATAATTTCTGGAGGTGTAGCAGCAAGTGGATCTTTAATTTCTACACTGTTGGATGCACTAGAGGATGGTGAAATACCGGCTATATTTTGGGCGAATACTCGGAACTCGTATTGACGACCTTCAATCAGATTTGGAATATTAATTTGGTTTGGTAAACATATGGAAACATTAACACGTTGCCATGTTGAGCTTCCAACTTCACATTTGTCGATCCAGTAACCCTGTATGCGAGCTCCTCCATCATTTTCAGGTTTAGCCCATTCAAGATTAACAAAGTCTCCACCAACTTGTGTAACTTTAGGTATTCCAGGTGGTCGTGGTGGATCAAATGGAGCTCTGGCTTTAATTGGATTAACTCCTTCAAGCGGTGGTCCTGCACCGTTGTCATTAACAGCCATTACTCTAAACAGATATTCTTGTCCTTCAGTAAGACCTTGTACAGTAAAGTTAGTATCCTTACAAGAGCTAGAAACGGTGATCCAGTGGGTTCCCAAAACATCTTTTCTTTCAACAACATAGTGAGTAACTCTTAATCCACCATCGTAGCTTGGAGGTTTCCAAGCGAGTCTACAAGTGTGCTTGGTAATCTCTGTAGTTTCCAAAGGACCATTTGGTGGCCCAGGTAAACCTGTGATATATACTGAAAAGTTACCAGATGCACTTCCACTATCATTTTTAACAGTTAAGTTATAATTGCCAGCATCATTCTTGTTAATATCTTTAATAAATATGATAATGTAATCGTCGAATACCGTGTATCTAATATGGGTGGAATCGTCAACATTTTGTCCATTTTTAGACAAAGTAACATCAAGTGGTTGGTCCCCAGAGTAATAGATCTTAATCTTCGTATTATCACCTTCGGCCAAATATAGGTTATCTGGAATACGTTCAATTCTTGGCGGTGTTCCAATCTTCAGACGGGCTGTAGTTGTGACAGCTCCTAAAGTATTACTAGCTTCGCAAGTGTAATCACCTTCGTCAATTCCAAGAAGATCAGATATGTGAAGGAATGCAGTGCCTCCTTTAACTTCAGTTCTAAATCTACCACCAATTTTTATTTCACGTCCATTTTTAATCCATCTAAAGGATGGCTCAGGTTTACCAGATGCTTCACATTCAAGCGTAACTGATTTTCCAAGTGGTGCAGATGTGTTATTAAGACGACGCACCCAGTCTGGTTTTTCGCCTCCAAGAACTTCACAAACCTTAACAGGTGTAGTGCAGTTACTTGGCTCACTCTTACCAGCTGAATTGACGGCGTAAATTCTAAACTCATATTCTGATTTATCCATAAGATTCAAAACCGTGTAGTTGTTGTCAGTAACGTTGTAATCATTGCATTTAGTCCATAAGGGAGATCCAATTTCTCTCTTTTCAATGATATATCCTGTTATCCTGGAACCTCCATCACTAGTTGGTGATTCCCAAGTAAGATCGACGTAGCCTTTACCGACGTTAATTACTTTAGGATTGCGTGGAGGCGATGGTACGTTGTATTTACCTTTAAGTTTGAATGTAGCTGAAGAAGCTGATGGTTTACCAAAGCCAGCAGCGTTCTTTGCGCGAACTCTAAATTCGTATTCATGCCCGCTTGTTAGGTTGAACAGATCGAAGTGTGTATCTTTAATGAGATAAGTGCTTGCACTCTGCCAATGGGTATCGTGGGCGACATCTCTATACTCGAGTTTGTATCCTTGTATACGTGAGCCTCCATCGTTATTAGGTCTATCCCATGCAAGATATATTGTTGATGAATCCCAGTCAGTTACTCTAGGTGCACCAGGTGCATCAGGAACTGTGAATGGATATTTAGCTGTAACTGGTTCTGTGCTTTCCAAAGGTTCACTAATACCATACTGGTTTTCAGCTCTGATTCTAAAACTGTATTTCTTATTTGGTTCTAAGCTCATTACATCGTAGTGAGTATTGCGTACGAAACTGCTGACTTTAACCCAAATACCATTGGTGTCAAGTTTCTCAACAATATAGTTGGTAATCGGTGAACCACCGTCATCTGTTGGTGGTCTCCATGCAAGAGAACAGTTATCAGGTGTAACATCTGAAATATCAAGTGGACCTTGAGGTGGTAATGGTCTGTCTACTACTAAAACTCTGCAAGATGCAGAATCTGAACCTTCCGAATTTGTCAGTTTAATAGTGTAACTACCTGTGTCTGATCGTTTAGCTGATTTATTTACAAATACAGAAGTAATATCTGTAGTTTCCATTTTAATTCTGCTGTCAGCTATAACATCATCTCCATTAATGGACCAAGATGCTCTGGGTTTAGGTGTAGCAGTAAATGGAACTGTGATCTTTAGTTCTTCGCCAGCAATGACAATCATGTCTCGTATACTCAAATCAGAAGTGATCTTTGGTGCACTTGGAGCAGCTCTAGCACATATGGCGTCGGAAGCGGAACTCCAAGGTCCTTGTCCGGCAGCATTTATGGCAGCTACTCTGAATTCATATTCATGATTTTCAATTAGGTTAATAACTTTAAGAGTTGTATCAGGAACTTGAGCGTGGCAAGCTTTTGTCCACTTATCTTCAGTAATCAATCGTTTTTCTACTACATAGCCTGTAATGGGTGAACCACCATCATGTCTTGGCTTCGACCAAGTAATAGTAATAGAATCTTCAGTGGTTTCAATACCTCTTGGTGCTCCAGGTGCTCCTGGAGGATCAAATGGATGTCTTGCTTTAATGGGTTCAGAAGTTACAGCTGGCTCAGATTGTCCATATTGATTTTCAGCAATAACTCTGAAGTCATAATCTTTTCCAAGTGTAAGATTGCGTATTCTAACAAATGGAACAGTGACATAACTGCTCACTTTAGACCATGTTTGTGATTTAGCTTCCTTCTTTTCAATAATGTAATTTGTGATATCAGCACCACCATTATCTTTAGGTGGTTGCCAATAAAGTGTGAGAGCGTCTCCAGCAAATTCATCAGCTCTAAGATTTTCAGGTTTGCCAGGCCTATCTAATACTTTTACGTTTATTGTTGCGGTATCGAAACCAGATGGGTTCTTTAATTGCAATCTATACTGACCACTATCTGATCTCTTTGAATTCTTAACAATAATACTAGCGTAATCATCGGCTAATTGTGGGAATACTCTTGTATCCGATTCATCGAGAAGTTTATCATTAGCAAACCATGAAGCTGTAGGTTTAGGGAATCCAACGTATGGTACATGAATACTGAAATCTTCACCAGCTCTAACCGTAATGTCGCGAACACCTCCCAAGTCCATGCGAGGTTTGTTAGGTTGTTCTTCCACTTTAATATTGCTGCTTGGTTTACTAGGTTCAGATCTACCTACATCATTAACAGCAATGAGTCTGAATTGATATGTTTCACCTTCGTTTAAGTTAGGAACTGTATACACGGTGTCATTTACTGGAGTAGCATTTACATCTGTCCATTTATCAGAATCAATAGGCCGTTTTTGAACAACGTAGCCTCTAATTTTAGATCCACCATCATTTCTTGGTGGCCTCCAAGATAGTGTAACACTATCTTTGGTAATACGGTCAGCTTTAGGTGGTTCGGGAGCATCAGGTACGAATCGTTGCGTTTGAGCAATGATTGGTTCAGTTGGTTCACTAGGTTCACCAGGACCTGCTTCGTTGACAGCAACAACACGGAATTCATATTTATTACCTTCTCTTAAGTCTTGTACCGTATATTGAGTGTTTGGTGTAGGGTAAGTGTTAACTTTGACCCAGTCTCCACCTCTTTCACGTTTTTCTACATAATAACCAGTAATTGGCTTTCCACCAGTAGATATTGGTGGGTTCCACTTAAGAGAACAAGTAGAGGCTGAATAGCCAGTAACTTGTGGCTTACTTGGTGCTCCTGGAGGATCAAATGGACTCTTGGCAATAACTGGTTTACCTTCTAATGGTTCTGATACACCATATATATTTTCAGCACGAACCCTAAATACATATTTCTTTCCTTCTGTTAAACCTCGAGCTGTAAATGAAGGTCTTGGACAGAATCCTGGGCATGGGCGCCAGCTGTCAGTTCCGTATTCGCTTACTTCGACAATATAACCAGTTAAATCACCACCTCCGTCATCATCAGGTGGATTCCACGACAGTGAGATTGTATCTTGTGTTGTTGAAGTATATTGTAGTGGACCTTTAGGCATTCCAGGTTTATCTACAACAATTACTTGGATATCTGCCTCATCTGTACCATATTCGTTAGATGCTTTAATGGTATAAGTGCCTGTGTCATCTCTATTTGATACTTCGACACGAAGTCTAGTGTGTTCACTGTTGGTTTCAGTCTACAAACAAAAGTTTTATTTAATTATTTTGTCACTAATTGTTTCAATATCAATTTATTAAAGTCTTAAATATTTTAGGTAAATATGAAAATAGATAACTTAATAGCGCTTTAGATACATTCATTTAGAGTAAAAGAAGTATAAGTAAATCTTATCAATGAAGTCAAAAGTCATTCAATTACTTACGTATACTCTGTTGGACTCTGGTACAGTAATCTTGTTTTTGCTCCATTCGCATTTTGGTGCCGGTGCTCCAGATAATGGAATATTAATATTAATAGGTTCTCCAGCTCGAACTTTGATCTTGCGTCCAATGATACCATCGAGCCACAATTTGGGTTTCTCTTTCATAGGTTTAGCCGTAAATGTATTAGAAGCATCGCTTGGCTTACCAGCACCAGCAGCATTGACTGCAGATACTCGGTATTCATATTGGTGACCTTCTTGTACCTTGTCGTCATAATATTCAGTATTTCTATTGGGTTCCTTATTGAGTTTTACCCATCGTCCAGTAGCTCTGTCACGACGTTCAATATCGTAACCAATAATAGGAGATCCTCCGTTGCTGATAGGAGCAGACCATTTGATTTTAATATGATCCTTATCACTATCTACTAATTCCGGTTTGCCTGGTTTTCCAGGTACATCTAAAAGAAAAGTATGTTGATAATACTATGTTTATTGAGAAAAAACAGTTATTTACCGTATTGATTTTTGGCTACAATGGGTTTGTCAGTCTCTAATGGATCTGAGCGACCTTGCATATTTTCAGCAAATACTCTAAATTCGTATTTGGTTCCTTCTAGCAACCTTGGTACTATGGCATGCTGATATTTAGGGTTCACATAGTTAACAGCCGGTACCCATCCACCGCCATGTGTTAAGTCCCGTTTCTCGATTACATAACCACTAAAACGTTAAAATTTAAATTTATACCAAATAAAAAAATTGAAACTTACGTTATTTCGCTGCCACCATTGTCTTTGGGTGCTTTCCAAGAGAGTGTGACACTCTGGGCAGTTACTTCTTCATATTCTATCGGTTTCTGTGGAGGTCCAGGGCGATCTAACACAAAAACGAAACAGTAATTATGTAAACACTAACAATAATATTTATTAAGTTATTTCGGTAAAAAGCTTACCCAATACTGTAACTTGGAATGATCCTTCGTCAATACCAGAACTGTTCTTCAACAAAATATGATACAAACCACTGTCTGAACGTTTTGCATTAACCGTATGAATCGTTGTGTGATATCCAATTGATGTTACAGTAGTACGCTCATCAGCAGTTAAAGGTTTGCTTCCTACGGTCCATGTTACCTCTGGGCATGGTTCCCCAATAAAGTCTACATCGATATGTAAAATAAGTCCAGCTTTAATGCGTATGTCGTTAAGAGGCGTCTTAATTTTGGGTGCCACTAAAAGAGAATATTATTCTGAATCTGACAATTCAACAAAATATAAGTAATCTTTCAATAATAAGTTTTTTCCTTCACTAAATTTATTGATAACATTTTAGAAATATACTTACAAAATCTGGCTTTAGCTGTGACTAAATCAGATGGTTCAGAGGGTTCGCTCTGACCGGCAGTGTTAGTGGCTATAACTCTAAACTCATATTCTTGTCCTTCTGTTAAGTCAGGTACTGTAGCATTATTTTTACTTGCTGGCACATGTACAGCGTTGGTCCAATATGGACTTCCCTTTTCTTTCTTTTGGATAATGTATCCAGTGATGGGAGATCCACCATCGCTCTTGGGTGGATTCCATTCCAGGTCGACATGATCTTTGTCCCAGTCGGTAACGGCTGGTTTACCAGGTGCACTTGGTTCATCTGTAATTTTAGAGTTATTATATATATGAAATAATGTAGGTACTTGAGAGAATATGCTATAAAGTCTTACCGAATTCATTTTTGGCGATAATACTTTTTGGTGTTTCAAGTGGTTCTGATTCACCGACAGCATTAACAGCTTTAACTCTGAAGTAATATTCTTTTCGGTGAATTAATCTTGTAATGTCGTGAGACGTAATAGTAGCCATTCCCGCATCGGACCAAGTACCACGTGATACGTCCATTTTTTCCACAATGTAATGCAAAATAGGAGATCCACCGTCATCCAATGGTATCTTCCAACTGAGTCTTGCACTGTCTTTAGTAACACTGCTGACATCTAGTGGAGGTTGTGGTGGACTAGGTCTATCTATTACAGTAACTTGTGCAGAGGCAGTAAAGCTACCCAAATCATTCGTGAGGGTTAATGTATATCTTCCAGCATCTGATCTTAAAGATGAAGAAACATCGAAGGAAACTTTGTTGTTGTATACAGCCATATCAATTCTGTCACTTGATTTTATTTCTTTGCCATTAACAGTCCACTTAGCTGTAGGCTTGGGAGATGCTTCAATTGGAATGGTCCATCCAAACCGTTGTCCAGCCTTAACAGTAATATCTTCAAGCAGATTCTTGTTGAATGTTGGAGCTTGGAATCTAGGTTTGGCAATAACTGGAAGACTTGCTTCACTAGGATCACTGTGTCCTCCTTTATTGACAGCGATTACTCTGAATTCGTATTCTTCTCCTTCAACTAAATTAGGTACTGTAGCTTTAGTAGTATTACCAGGAACTTCACAGGCTCTTTCCCAAGTTCTGAAAAAATTAATGGTGTATATAGTTTTCTTCTAATTTATTATTACATAAATAAATGTATTCATGAGACATTTTATAAACTACTCTACGTATATGATAATAATAAAAGATAGTCCTTATTAGAGGGATAAAGAAAAAAAAATCCGAAAAATCGAGTGAAAAATCACACATATTTAAAGACCAAAAATTAAGGTAGAAATAAGTACGAAAGTAACCTAACACCGTAAAAAAGTGATATAGGAAATCAAAATGTGGCCAATAAACTGTATAGGAGAATAAATATGCTCAGAAGTGTTTCTGATCATACAACTTTAAATTTATACAAATTATTAAATACAGATTAATATTTTTCCAATCCAAACCGAAAATCAAGAGTGAGAAATATATGTAAATAATTAAAGAACAGAAAATAGCCAGTTCTGGACATTTTGCATATAAATTATTTAAATATGGTAATCTACATACCCATGTCTAGGTCTTTTTTCAATGATATATTCTGTAATTGGTGCTCCCCCGTCTTTTTTAGGAGGACTCCATTCAAGATCCACATGATCTTTATCCCAATCTGTAGCTTGTGGAACTCCAGGCCTGTCTGGTTTTGTAAATGGATCCTTAGCAGTAATAGGTTCAGTTGTTAATAGTGGAGCAGATTCTCCTTCTTTATTGACTGCTTTGACTCTAAATTGGTAATCGTGTCCCTCTGACAAATGATCAACTCGCATGGAGGTACCTATTGCTTCTCCACATGGTACCCATCTCATATTTTCAGTATCAAGTTTTTCTACAGTGTAATGTGTGATTTCTGAACCACCGTTATCTTTGGGTGGTTTCCAATGAAGTGTCATTGAGCTCTTAGTAACATTATCAGCTCGAAGAGGACCTTCCGGTGGAGTGGGAACGTCAAGTACTGTGACTTTAACTGTTGCTTCATCTTTACCATTAACATTTTTAACAGTAAGGGTGTATGGTCCACTATCTGATCTTTTAGCATCTGTAATTTTAATACTAGTTTTGTAGTTTTCATTAACGATTTTGACACGATCGTTGTTGAAAAGAATGTCATCTTTATGCTTCCATTCTTTAGACGGAGGAGGTTCTCCAATGACTGGTACATTGTATTCAATTGAAGAACCCACTTTAATCTTAAGGTCCGCGAAGAAATTCCTGTCGATCTTTGGAGCAACTAAAAACAGAACAAAAATTGGAATATACTAATAACGCAAAAAGTTTTATACTTACGATTTTTGGGTCTAGCAACATGGATTTTAGATGCGTCACTTGGTTCTCCCGGACCTGCTTTATTAACCGCCCTGATTCTGAACTCGTAAGGTGTGCCTTCAATAAGGTCTTTAACTTTACCTTTAGGTACATCCCCTTCAACTTCAGCACATTTTTCCCAGTTGGGATTATATTTGTCACGTTTTTCTATAACATATCCTGTAATTGGTGAACCACCATCGTTTTCTGGTTTATCCCATTTAAGCTCCACGAAATCTTTGTCATAATCGATAATCTCTGGGGCAGATGTTTTTCCAGGTTGGTCAAATGGATTTTTAGCTTCAACTGCTTGAGTAGTTTGAAGAGGTTCTGATTTTCCTTGTCTGTTGACTGCTCTTACCCTGAACTTATATTTGTGTCCAGGCACTAAACCATCTACAGCTAAAGATGTTTCAGGTCCGTCAGTTTCACCGGCTTGTACCCAGCGACCTGTAGCTTCGTCCATCTTCTCGACGATATATCTCTCTACTGGTTGTCCACCATCGTCAGCTGGTGGTCTCCAGCTAAGTTTAGCACCATTAGCGTGGACATCTGATACTTTAAGGGGTCCACCTGGTGGACTTGGTACGTCTAATACGATTACTTCAACTTCAGCAATATCTTTTCCATTAACGTTTTCTGCTGTAATAGTATAAGTTCCGGATTCGGCACGTGTTGCATTTTTGACATTTATTTTTGTATTATACTCTCCATGTTGTACTTTCATTCCGTCGCCACTCTTCAGTTCTTTATTTTTAATCAACCATTTAGTGGTAGGCATTGGCTCACCAGACACCTTAACGTCAAAGCCAAAGTTTTGTCCAGCACGGATTTTAACATCATTGAGGTTAGTTCTGTCAATCTTTGGTGCCAAATTGCGTGGCTTAGCAATAATAGTTGGTGTTTCATTACTAGCATCACCAGGACCTGCGGCATTTACAGCCCTCACACGGAATTGGTAAGGTTGACCTTCAATAAGATCTGGCACAGTAGCTTTAAGTTGGTCACCGGGAACTTCCAGCGCCTTTTCCCAGTCTCCAAATTTATCTTTCTTTTCAATAATATAACCAGTTACTGGTGAACCTCCATCATCTTTAGGTGGAGTCCAAGCCAAATCGACATGATCTTTATCCCAATCTGTTGCTTTAAGGTGTCCAGGTGCTCCTGGTTCATCAAATGGATTTTTAGCAACTATTGCCTGTTCAGTTTCGAGTGGTTTAGATTCTCCTTCAGCATTAACAGCAGCCACTCTGAATTTGTATTCATGTCCAGGAGTGAGTCCAGTTACTTCGAAGTTAGGTTCTGTAGATCTTCCACATGGAACCCAGCATCCAGTTTCTGGATCCATTTTGTCAACTTGATAATATTCAATGGGAGTTCCACCATCATCTTTAGGTCTCTTCCATTTAAGTTTGCATCCATTTTTGTTAACATCGGATACTTGAAGTGGTCCTTGAGGTGGTGTGGGTTTATCAGTAACCGTTACGTTAATAACATGTGTGTCTTTTCCGGAACTGTTTGAAGCTGTAACTTTGTATTCACCAGTGTCATCTCTGTTTACTGGACGAATGGCTATCTTAGTATTATAATCAACGTTGTCAATTGTTGTGCGGTTATCATTTTTAAGAACTCCACCGTTGAATCGCCATTCCACAGACGGTGGGGGTTCACCGATGATGTTAGCTTCAAATTTAAGAGGTGATCCAGCGGAAATTGTGACATCGTGTAGATAACGTCTGTCAATTTTAGGTGCCACTGAAAATAAAAATGAAAGTTAAAAAAAATTGAAACAATTGTAATAGATTAAACTTACAGAATCTTGGTTTAGCAACAAATGTTTTGCTAGCGTCGGACGGAGGACTCAATCCAGCTTCATTAACTGCTATTACTCTAAACTGATATTCATTTCCTTCAATTAAACCTGGAATTGTGGCCGATGGCTTGGGAGTAGTAGTTTCCAAAGCTTTTTCCCAAATAGGACTGTATTTGTCTTTAATCTCAATGATATAGCCGGTAATAGGGGAACCTCCATCTGATATTGGTTCTGCCCATTTAAGATCTACGTGATTAGCAGACCAATCTTCTGGTTCTGGTGTACCAGGTCTTCCAGCAGTAGCTAAAATTTTAAAATACATATGAATATTTTTTATTTGGGTAGTATTACAGAGAAGAAAAATTCAAAGTTGTTTGATGATGATAGCAATAATGATATTAGATTTTACTACATGTGTAATTACATTTAGTAAAGTGCTTCGTATTTCGAAAAATAATTTGATACAGTAATAAATGCTAAATTAATAAAGATAATAAAGAATAGAGAAATCGATGGCAAATATATTCATATCATTGAAAATTTGTAACTCACTTTCATGGATAACATAAAAATTGGAAATTATATTACACCCCAAAGAGGGTCAGAATATAAAAAAATAAGAAGTTTTATAACTTACTGTAAGGATCTTTAGCTACAATGGTTCCGAGAGTCTCAAGAGGTTCAGATTCACCCTCTTTATTAACTGCTTTAACTCTAAATTTATATTCATGTCCAGGAGTAAGACCATCGACTTTCATTTCTGGTACAGCACCAGTAGTTTTGCCAACTGGTAGCCATATTCCAGTTTCTGGATCGAACTTTTCAACAACATAGTTTTCAATTGGTTCTCCACCGTCATCTTTGGGTTTCTTCCATTTTAATGTACAGCCGTCCTTGTGAACATCTGATACTTCCAGAGGCCCTTCGGGTTGTCCTGGCTTCGCTGCAAACAAATATTTAAAAGTTATTAGTGGTCCATAATGACATAGCTATTTATAAATGTACATTATTATTAACTTTAAATAAATACTTTATTTCTAGTAATATAATAATGTGTATTTTACTTACAAACAACGGTAATTTCGATTTCTGCCTGATCTTGGCCAAATTTGTTTGTAGCAACAATTTTATACACTCCAGTGTCCTTACGTTCGGGTTTATCGTTGAAGAACTTGGAGTTGTATGGGATATTATCAATGCGTTTATGGGAGGTTTGGATTAAAGTTCTGTCGTCTTGGTACCATGAAACATCGGGCGCTGGTTCTCCACTGATCTTGACATCAATGTAGATTGGTTCACCTTCCTTTACTGTTAGGTTGTTCAGGTTTCGGCGATCAATCTTTGGAGCCACTGAATAAAAAAGTTAAAGATAATAATCATGGTAATTATATAAATATCAAATGTTTACTTACATCGTCTGGGCTTCGTAATAACAGACTTGGATGCTTGACTTGGCTCGCCAGGACCTGCGGCATTAACAGCTCTCACTCTAAACTCGTACTCAACTCCTTCATCTAGATTATCAGCAGTGCCCTTTGTTTCATATGGTCCAGTTTCTCCAGCTTTGGTCCATTTTGGTGATCCTTTCTCCCGTTTTTCAATAATATATCCAGTGATTGGAGATCCACCATCATTCGCAGGTGGAGTCCATCTTAGGTCAACACGGTCTTTGTCCCAATCTGTGACTTCAGGTTGGCCAGGAGCTCCCGGTTCATCAAATGGATTCTTGGCTACTATCGTTTGATCTGCTTCTAAAGGTTCTGATTCACCTTCTGCGTTAACAGCTGATACTCTAAATTTATATTCTTGACCTGGTTCTAAGTTATTAAGTTCAATTTTAGGATCTTTGGTTCTACCTGCAGGTACCCATCTTCCGGTAGCTGTATCAAGTTTTTCTACAGCGTAGTATTCAATAGGAACACCACCGTCATCTTGAGGAGGATTCCATTTAAGAGTACAGCCTTCTTTGTGTACATCACTGATTTTAAGTGGACCTTCAGGTTTAGAAGGTTTATCCAAAACTTTAATTTCGATACTGGCTTCATCTCTTCCAGAATCATTTTCAGCTTTTAGAGTTAGGGTACCAGTATGTTCTCTCTTTAAAACCCCTATTACCAATTTGGTTCTGTAATCTTCGAGATCTACAGTAATATCATCTCTATTCTCAATGCGAGCTTTGTTGAGGAACCAAGTCTTGGTCGGTGGTGGTTCACCACTAACTTTGACATCTAATCTGATATGCTGACCAGCACGAACTGTAAAATCTTTAAGGTTTGTGCGATCAATCTTGGGTGGAACGAATCGATCTTTAGCAGTAATTGTTTCTGATGGAGGCGAGGGTTTGCTGTCACCTCCTTTGTTGACAGCTTTAACTCTGAATTGGTATTTTTGTCCTTCTTGCAAATCAGGAACCTTAGCTTCTGTTTTATTACCCGGAACTTCGAGAGCTTTCTGCCATTTTCCGGTAATAGGATCTTTCTTTTCTATGATGTATTTCTCAACTGGTGCACCACCATCATTTTTAGGTGGGGTCCATTTAAGATCAGCATGTTTCTTACTCCAGTCTTTTATTTCTGGTTTGCCAGGAGCATCAGGTTCGGTGTATGGATTCTTAGCTGTGGTTGGAACATCAGTTACTAAAGGTTCTGATTCACCTTCAGAATTCACAGCTTTTACTCTGAACTGATAATCTTTTCCTTCATTAAGGCCGGTAACATCTGCTTCTGGCGTTTTTGTCGTAGTTACTGGCACCCATCGTCCGCTTTCAACGTCCATACGTTCAACTACATATCCGGTAATAGGTTCACCTCCATCATCTTCAGGAGGTTCCCATTTAAGTTTACAACCTTCTGCGGTAACATCTGATACTTTCAGAGGGCCTTTAGGTTTGGTAGGTTTAGCAATAACTTGGAGTTCTACTTCCACAGTATCTACTCCAGAATCGTTTCTGGCAGTAACGGTATAGGTAGCAGTGTCGCTTCGTTGAACGTTCTTCATTATGAAGCAGGTGTGGTAATCTTCGTTATCAATCTTAATTCTATCGTTGTTTCTTAAAGTCTGCTCTTTTAAAGTCCATGTAACAACTGGAGCAGGTTCACCTTTAACATCTGCTTCCAGACGCAATAATTGTCCTGTACGTAGTACTTTTTTATTCAGGTTCTTACGGTCGATCTTTGGTGCCACTAAAGTAGAAAAAAAGGTTTAGATAAGTACTCTTTAAAACATTTTTATTCAATATTTTATTTTGTTGCTTGAAAAATATTAAAAACTTGTAATGTTTGCTTAAAGTATCTACTCACACAAATTGTTAAGAAAGAATAGTAACTATTTTACCATTTTTCTTTTGATGTGTATCCTAATTTTAGTTTCAATAACTCTGAGAAATTAACAAATTATAAAAAGTTTTTGGTTTTACTTACGGAATCTTGGTTTGGCTATAACTGGTTTAGATGGATCGCTAGGTTCGCTAGGACCTGCTTTGTTTACGGCAACAATACGGAATTCATATTCATGTCCTTCTTCTACGGCTTCGACTCTGCCAGTAGTTCTATCTCCAGGAACAGTTGCTGCATCTACCCAGCCACGACCAGCTTTATCGTGCATTTGAATAATATATTTTTGAATTGGTGCTCCTCCGTCACTCACTGGAGGCCTCCATGCAAGTTCAACAAAGTCCTTGTCCCAATCTTTGAGATCTGGGCGGCCAGGTTTACCAGGTTCATCTACAAATATGTCATATATATTTTTTGATTCTGTTATTTACATAGAAACTTACCAAATGGATTTTTAGCAATAATAGTTTTCTCAGTTTCTAGTGGTTCAGATTCTCCTTCTTTGTTTACAGCTTTAACTCTAAATT
Organism: Diabrotica undecimpunctata; assembly: GCF_040954645.1. Classification (NCBI taxonomy): domain Eukaryota; kingdom Metazoa; phylum Arthropoda; class Insecta; order Coleoptera; family Chrysomelidae; genus Diabrotica; species Diabrotica undecimpunctata. Next base: position 44,613,075 of record NC_092812.1, read on the forward strand.
TATAAGGTTTACCTTCTTGGAGACCAGTTATGTTAGCTTCAGGTTCGTTGCTTCGACCACAAGGTATCCATTGTCCAGTAAGTGGATCCAGTTTTTCAATTTCGTAATGATCAATAGGAGAGCCACCGTCATCTTCTGGTTTTTTCCATTTAAGTTTACATCCATGTTTGGTTACATCACTAACTTCAAGTGGACCCTTTGGTGCCTTGGGTTTACCAAGAACCGAAATATCGATTTCAGCTTGATCCTCACCCACTTCGTTCTTAGCAATAATTGTATATTTGCCAGAATGAAGACGTTTAGATTTAAGAACAAAGAATTTAGTATTGTAATCCACATTATCAATTCGAATTTCATCAGTTGATTGAATTTCTTGGCCATTGAATAACCAGGTAACCTTCGGTGGTGGTTCACCTTGAATGTTGATATCTAAACTGATAGATAGACCAGCTTTAATGGTCATTGGTTTAAGGTTGGTTCGGTCAATAAGTGGTTTAACTGAAAGATAATGGAACAATATTAATTAGATGATATTTTAAAAGTAATAATATTGAACACATAAATACGGTCGACTATCGATAATTTGACACTCGCGAATTTGTTTAAGTTTTTCTTAAGTCTTTTTCTCGTTTCCTTGAAAATATTCTATAAATAAAATAAAATCAAAAAGAGAAATCAAACGTGTCTCCTAAAATTTGCGAAACAAACAGCTGGATAAATCATAATATCAAAACAAAAATCTAATACCGTCGTTATGAAATAAAATCAATATAAATTGGTCCCCTCAGAAATTTGAAGTTAAAGGAATTATATCATGTCCGCTGACGTTCAATAATTTTAAGTCGGGGTTTCCCTACTCTGTATAATTTGAACTCTTGTTCATTTACATACATGTAAATACATATACATATACTAACTATGGAGAGTTAACATTTAAGGAATATGTTTGCAGTGCTCTAATTAATGCTGAACTGTTTGATTTGGATAAGAAGCAACAAGATATCTTACAAGTTACGATTTCTTCTCAGCTCTTACTACTATAGAAAATTCATCAGACGATGACAGATATAAGTTGCTTACTCAAAAGATAATTACGGACTTGTTTTTAAAATAAGAATTTGTTCATCATTATACAAATTTTTGAAATAATAAATCAAGAATTATAATCAAACTCATTTTTTAGTTGAAATTTTCCCATCCCTCGTGGTTATTTGAACTGCTGTTCTTATGAACCGTTGGTACTTTAAACTCTTTCTCTGGTCTCTTGAGTTTTAAATTATCGAAAATCAACTGTAATATATAATTAAAAGTGATATGACCGCTTTGGTCAAATAATAAAAAATAAATAATAGTAAGAATACTTACGGAACCTAGCCTTAGCAGTATGCCAGTTGGTTTGTTCAGAAGGTTCAGAGGGACCTGCTTTATTGACAGCTCTCACACGGAACTTATATTGGTTACCTTCTTCAAGTTTTGGTACGGTTCCGTTACATTGAGGCCCAACTTCTGCTACTTTAACAAATTGTCCTCCAAATTTATCCATGGCTTCAATAATATAACCAGTAATTGGAGATCCACCATCTCTAACTGGTTTGTCCCATTTAAGTTTAACAGATCTTTCATCCCAGTCAACAATTTCCGGTAAACCGGGAGGTGCGGGGATGTCATATGGGTTTTTAGCATGTATAGATGCATCTGATTCGAGAGGTTCTGATTCACCTTCTTCGTTAACAGCTTTGACTCTAAAGTTGTACTTTTTGTTGGGTTCCAGACCAGTTATTTCATGGTCTGTCTTGTCCGCATCTACAAATCCTGCTGGTACCCAACGTCCAGTTTGAACATCTTGTTTTTCAATTACGTAACCAGTTATTGGCAAACCTCCATCGTCTTTGGGTTTATCCCATTTAAGTTTGCAGCCTTCTTTATGAACATCGGAAACCTCAAGAGGCCCTTCAGGTTTTCCTGGTTTGTCTAAGATAATAACCTCTACAGTGGCTTCATCAAAACCAGAATTATTTTCTGCTTTAAGAGTGTAAGTTCCTGTATCTTTTCTTCTTGTATCACTTAATTGAAGTTTTGTATTATAATCTTCGTTTTCTATCTTGACATTACCACCATTTTCAAGTGGTTTGTGAGCGAAACTCCATGTGCAAACCGGTGGAGGCTCACCTTTGACGTCTACGTCAAATTTGACAAGTTGTCCGGCACGTACTTTAACAGTGTGTAGTTTTTCACGATTGATCAGTGGACGTACTAAAACATGACAATCACAAAAAATAAACAAACACTAAAAATACACAAATACTTACAATGCCTAGCTTTAGCAATGTGTGGATTAGTTGCGTCACTAGGTTCTCCTGGACCAGCCTTATTAACAGCTCGTACACGGAATTGATAGGTGTTTCCTTCTTTAAGTCCAGGTACTCGGGCCTCACAAGAAGGAGACTTTAAAAAACAACAATATAATTAAAGATTGGCTAAACGTAATATCAAATAATTCAATTTTTTTAGAATATACTTACGTCTGTAGAAAGGATTTCATCCCAAGATGTTGAGAACTTTTCTTTTTTCTCAATGACATAGCCAGTAATAGGTGCTCCTCCACTGCTTTTTGGAGCAGTCCATTTTAAATCAACGCGATCAGCATCCCAGTCAGTAATTTCAGGTGTACCTGGTTTACCAGGAATATCGTAAGGATTTTTGGCAATTATTGAACCATCTGATTCTAGTGGTTCTGACTCTCCTTCATCGTTGATAGCTTTAACACGGAAGTCATATTCATGCCCCTCTTGTAAACCCTTAACATCCATTTCAGTGTCATTTGTTCTTCCAACTGGAACCCATCTGCCAGTTTGTTTGTCGTATTTCTCAACTTGATAACCGGTGATGGGTTTACCTCCATCATCCTCTGGTTTTTCCCATTTAAGTTTACAGCCACCTTTGGTAACATCTGTAACTTTAAGAGGACCTTTTGGTTTCGAAGGAGATGACAGTACTGTCACTTCAACTTCAGCTTCATCAAAGCCGTGTTCATTCACAGCTTTAATTTTGTAAAGACCGGTGTTCTTTCTAATAGAATTAGTAATATTGATCTTAGTATTGTAGTCGACATTTATTATTTCTATATTTCCCTCTGATTTTACTTCTTTGTCAATATGGAACCAAGTGCAAGTAGGAGCAGGTTCACCCTTAACATCAACATCGTACTTGATTGGTTTTCCGGCACGGACGGTGATAGGTTTGAGATTTGTCCTATCGATTCTAGGCTTAACTAAAATAAGAAATAAGTATTGTTGCGACAATTTTGCCTTATGGCATTTTAGTTTTTATCAAATTTTTCGTTTGGAAGTTATTGTGTAGATATAGAGTTTCTTTATAATATTGGATTATTTCTAACGAAATATTTGATAAAAATAAGGCACAGAGATAACTTACGTGCTCTATGTTTGATAATTTGCATTTGACTTGCATCTGATGGCGTACCACGACCAGCTTTGTTGACTGGTATTACGCGGAATTGGTATTCACCACGCTCTTTAAGGTCTTCGACGCGGGCTTCTAGTTGATCTGCAGGCACTTCAGTAGCTTTTTCCCAATCGGGTTTATATTTATCTTTCTTTTCAATGATGTATTTTTCAATTGGAGCACCACCGTCATCTTTAGGTGGTGTCCATCTAAGGTTAACTCCTTTGTTGTCATAATCGATTATTTCTGGAGTACCTGGTTTTCCAGCCGCGTCTAGAACGTTAAAAATAATATTAAAGTTTGTTTATTTATTATTATTAAGTAAATCTCTTACCGAATGGATTCTTAGCTACAATTGGTCTTTCAGAAACTAAAGGTTCGGAATCACCTTCAGCATTAACAGCTGTCACCCTGAATTTGTACTCAGATCCAGGTATAAGCCCAGTGACTTCGAATTCTCCTTTACCGTCAGGTGACATTCTGTCAGCAGGCAAACGACCAACACGTACCCATTTGCCTGTAGCCATATCCATCTTTTCAATTTCGTATTCTTTGATTGGACTACCTCCATCGTCTTCTGGTTTTTTCCAGCCAACTTTAGCTTTTTCTGCAGTCACATCAGATACAACTAAAGGTCCTTCAGGAGCTGCTGGTTTGCCCAATACAGTCAGTTCAACAGTTTCAGTATCCTTTCCGTTAATGTTTTCTATAGTGAGCGTGTATTTTCCTGAATCTTTACGAACAGAGTTTAAGAGTGTGAAGTCCGTATGGTAGTCGGAGTTTTCTATTTTGATACGTTCACTATTGGATAATGGAATGTCATCTCTCCACACCCATTTGACAGACGGTGGAGGTTCTCCCATAAAGTCAACTGCCCACTTATGAGTACGGCCAGCTTTTATAGTAACAGCTCTAAATGTTTCACGGTCAATTCTTGGTTTTACTGTAAAATAAAATCAGTATTTAACAATAACATCTACAGATAGAGATCTGTACGATATGTTGAAACGTCCTAATTCCGAAAATATTCAAAAATATTCGTAATTGCCTTGAAAAGCAATCTGATACCTGAAAATAATTATGAATTACAAACCGTATTTGGAGTTTTTAACCCGGAGGTGTAGTGAATCATCATATTTCCTCTAGAAAAACTATCCTATAAAATCCTGTTACAAAAGTAATAGGCAAAAGAAATTCTTGTTAAGAAAAAATAAAAAGTAGACCAAAATGAATGTAGTAACTATTTTGTGTATGTTTCAGCAATTATTAGTATTTGAAACAACGATATTTGCTTTAATAATATTAAAAAACACAAGCGAATCAAACAAAAAATCTTACAGTTTTTGTGTTTGCAGAGGTGGTTAGCTGTTGGTGCCGAAGGTGCACTAGGTCCTGCTTTATTGTGTGCTTTCACACGGAACTGATATACCATATTTTCTTTTAAACCAGGTACGACTACTTCGGGGGTAGCATCAGGCGTCTTCGCTACCTCAGTCCAATCAGCTGCAAATTTGTCTTTCATTTCAACTGTATAATGGCTGATGGGGCGTCCTCCATCGCTATCGGGTTTAGCCCATTTAAGGCTGGCACTCTTGTTATCGTAGTCAAAGATTTCTGGTTGTCCTGGTGCTCCGGGCTCGTCGTAAGGATTCTTAGCTAGAATAAAGTCATCGGTTTCCAAAGGTTCAGATTCTCCTTCTTTATTTTTAGCTCGAACTCTAAATTTGTATTTCTTTTTAGGTGTTAGGTTCTTAAATGTGAAGTTAGTTTCATCGGGACCAACTTCACCAGCAGGAATCCATCTTCCTGTATCCATGTCCATTTTTTCTAATATATAACCAGTTAGGTCAGTACCACCCATGTCTTCTGGTTTTTGCCATGCAACTTTAACGTGGTCCGCACGGATTTCCTCAATTTTCATAGCTTTGGGTGGGGTAGGTTTATCTAAAACAATAACTTCCGCCACGCCTTCACAAGTACCAGAGCTATTAGTAAGTACCAAACGATATTTTCCACTATCAGCTCTTGTACATCTGCGTACTGTAATAATAGTATTTCTGTCATATTTGTCGATAGTAATTCTTTCTTCTAAGTCGGGTTTGATTTCTTTTTTATCTAGGAACCATTGTACCTCGGGTTCTGGTTCACCCCCGTATTTAATATCATACTTTACAACTTGCCCCTTCTTGATAATAATACTGTTTAAGTCATTACCAATAATAAATGGTTTTACGAATCTACATTTGGCTATGATAGGTTTGGTAGGATCACTAGGTTCCCCTGGTCCAGCTTTATTAATAGCCCTTACTCTAAATTCGTACTGACTGTTCTCTTTGAGTTTAGGAACAGTTCCTTTCAGTTGGTCACCAGGTACTTCAACACCGGGTTTCCAATCTTTGGCGAATTTTTCCTTAAATTCAATAACGTAACCAGTAATAGGAGCTCCACCATCGCTGTCAGGTGTCTTCCAAGTAATATCTGCGTGATCAACATCCCAGTCAACTACTTCTACGTCTTTAGGCTTGCTGGCTTCATCTGAAATTTGGCTTTATTTATAGATCTTTCTTTTTAAAGTGTTGCTAACATCGTTCTTATCGTTGTTCTTTAGATGTACTCGTTTTTTGTTTATAAATATTGTTTTTTTATGTATTAAATATAGCCTAATTGATCAGTAAATTATATTATATGTTATGATAATAAATAAAGAATATGTATTTCATATAAAGTAGGTGCCACCTAGTGGCAGTCCCTACAGTAGGTACAGTAGGGATTTTGGCCTGTACAGAAAAATGTAAGTGGGTGTGTAGTAATATTGCACTTTGGTTGCATTGTTAATGTGTGTTGCAAAATCGTGCAGGACATGATGCTGATAGAATGACATTCAGGCATCAAATGTCCGAAAATCTTTTTAGGCTATAATAATAAAAAGACCTCCACTATAACAAAAATTATATATACTAAAATGATCGCATCTCAAGCTCTTTTGGCATTTGGATTTCCGGGTGAAGAAAGTTTCAGGGAGAACACCATTACAGGTTGGAAAAATCAGGATAGGGTCTTAACTAGTTAAGGGATACGAATTGTGGTATATAGGACAAGGAACACTAGGAGTGGATTTAGTATACTTGCTGATAGGGAAATGAAAGATAACGTAGTAGGAGTTGTAAGAACGAGTGATTGAATAACGTCAGTGAAATTAGTACTTGATAAAGAAGTGTTGAATGTTCGGTATGTATGTTCCTCAAGTTAGTCTGCGTAAAAATGAAAGAAAATCTTTCTATGGCAATTTACGAGACAATCCAGGAGAGGAGACTAGTCTTTGGAACTAGAAATAATGTTATAATTAGCAGCAGCATTGGATATGGCGATAGTTAACACGCTATCAAAAAAAGTTAATTTATCACATAAAAAAGAAACAGCATTTACTCTAAAATAGAATATTTCATTGCGAGAATAGAAGACATACATGAATATAATAACTGCAAGGTAATACTTAGTAAGACTGTGAGCCGATAATATAAGTTGCTTGTGTTAGACATCGAAGTAAAATTGAAACGAAACCAAAATATGAGCCAGGACTACAAAAAAGTGGTGGGTGTAAAAAGTGTGGAAGAAGATATATTTATGAAAAAATAGTAAAAAAAATAAGCAGAACACGAAAGGAAGTCCTAATATAATTTATGGAATATGGCTAGTATTATTATTATATAGAGCGTGAGAAAAGAGGCGGGACGGTCGAATATTTCGCGAATGAACGTCGAATCGATAACCTGAAAAATACGTATTCAATATGTTTGAAAAATCTATCGAATTACAACAAACAATACCCGCCCCCTCCAGCCACACCCACTAGAGCAGGGAGGTGGGAATTTGGGAGGGAAATTATTGATAGATTTATTGTGATACGCTAGAAAAATTATAGAAACGGTCTACTATCTCGAGAAACACACTTCCAAATGAAAAACCAAGAAGCACGTATTTAATATTTTTGGAAATTTTATCAAATGGCACCAAACATTCCCCCTCAACCCACTTCCTAAATAATAATCCGCGCACTCCCTAATAATAAATCTTATAATAAGAAATCACATTTTTTATTGCAGATTAGGATTAAACGTGAAAAGTAAACCTTTTATCTGATTTTTCTGTGATTACAGCACTAGAAGGCGCTAGAAAAACGTATACAGATCAGAATTCTGCAAACTAATTTTTATGGTACTGAATACAGTTTTTTAAGAATGTTTTGTAAAATCAGAATCTGCAATAAAAAATAGGGGTTCCTAATAAAGATTGCAAAGTTTGTCATGTTTGGCGTCATTCGATGGATTTTAAAAAAATATTAAATACGTGTTTTTCATTTGGAAGTATATTTCTTGAGTAATTAGACTGGTTCCATAATTTTCCTAGGGTATAAAGATAAATCGTTTTTTTCCGATTATGGCATCATCTATCAACAATTAGAAAAAATGTCTCGGATAAAAGTTACTTATTTTTACATAAGGAACCCAAATCTGCAATAAAAAAATGGGAGTTCCTATTTAAGACGTTAACGTGCCCCCACCTCAACCCCAGGGGGTGGGATGGGAAGTCGTACCCGTACCGCTTCTTTTTTCACACCCTGTATAATATTATTGACATACTTGGAAAACATTAGGGAAAGAATTTTAATAATAAAAATACCTCGTTGTAATCAAACTAGATGTGTGAAAAAAATAAATGGTGAGAAAACTATATAAACGTTAAATATTATTTTAGTGAGCCCACAATTATTAATCTTGAAAGAAAATATTTTTTTTAGATTTTTTCTTCTTTTGATGCCTATCTGTTTCAGAATGGTTTGTCGATGTTTTCATCTTATGGATGTCAACATTATTCATAAGCAGCAGTCAGGAACAAAAGGTAACTTAAAAACTCTTTACAACACTTAATGATAACTAACACCCCTTGATTTATCTAGTAAATTTAATTACGAATCAACCAATTTTACTTTTGATTTACAAATACAAAAACAAATGAACTACATTGTTTTACAAGAACTATGTTTAAAAACCATACATTGTTAATCACTGACAAATAATATGAACAAACAATAACATTACAATTAAACGAGAACATATAAAAAACGAATTCGAATGAACATAATATACAATTTTGCTGATTTTTCGTCCTGTTAATTAAATCCGCTTGTTAGCAACACTAAGGACAAAATTGACAATGATATTGTAGTCATGACATCATAAAAAGAATGTACTGGGTTATAATGGGTATTATTTCAACTACGCTCTTTAAATAGTTGTCAGTAGGATTTAAATTTGCTGTGTTGAGAGACCAAAATTCTTTCGACCAAAACATGACAACAATTTTGCACCAAATGACTTATGTGGCGCAGTGCTCTGCTGGGAAAATACTGCTTTCCCGACCACATAATTTCCATCTGCGGTATTACTACATTTATCAAAGCACGTAAATTAACTTATTTTGTTACAGTTTTCCTTTTGTTAAAGACAAAAATTGTAGCCACAGTTCTATATGTACAACTGGCGAGAGTTTTAAAATGTAAGTTTTGGTGGTGAACCTCATAGAACCCAGTATATTCTCATACAAACATGTACAGTGTTTAAAATACTTACCCCAAGGATCTTTAGCTAATACTGGTTTACCGAATAGAGCTGGTTCACTAGAACCTAGCTGGTTAACAGCTTTAATTCTGAATTTATATTCTTTCTTGGGAGTTAGTTTTTCGACTTTGAATGTAGTTGGTTCATTGGCTTTTATTTCACCAACATTTTCCCAACCAGCTAAAAAAAATTCTCTTAATAATTTTGTTTAAATAGCACAATAATAAAGTGATTATATATTGGAGAAATTAAAAGAGACAGAAAGATGTGAAAAAACGCAATAAAGGGACAAGTTTCGAATTTAGAAAGGACCCCGGCACTTTTCTTATGCAAAAGTGGTTTCAGTTAACTCGGCTGAAACTTTGCGGGGAGTAGCTTTGGTCATGCTGATCAAAATTTTTTATTGCCCATGACTCCAGAAATCAATTGTTTCTAAATAACAGAGTTTTAAAATGTCGGTTTTTAGTAATTGCTGCTTTATAGATTCTTGTTTTTGTGTCTTATCTTAGGTGTTTGTTCTTCCAGATTGTGTCATTAAGAGATCTCGCCGCTGTCTCGGCGATTAATGCGGCGTCGTCTGCATAACATAATATTTGGATTTCTTTGTTCCCCATTCTGTAACCATGACCTTTACGTACTGGTTGTATTATTTCGTCCATTATTATATTAAAGAGAAGTGGGCTTAACGAGTCACCCTGTCTGACTCCGGTTTGTACTGAAATACACTATTAGTTAGTTTTCCGTTTATCTTTGCCTGTATTCGATTATGGAAGTAGATGTTTTCGATGGTTTGTATAATATTGATTAGTATGTTTCTTTAATACAGTAGGTGTAAGACGGCTTCGACTTGGGTCTATAAAAAAAGGTATATAAAACATATATATGCTAGTTTATTGTGCTCGATGGCCTTTTCTGTGATTTGTCTTAGTACAAATACGGCATCTACGCAGGATCTTTCGGATCTGAATCCTTGCTGTTCATTTGATAAAGTTGTTCTGAATGTTAACAGACACGAATATGGTATCGGAATGACATTTTTAATGTTTCCCTATCAAAAAATGTCATCTGGTTTCTACATTCGTATTTATTGAGATTTGGGTGCCGTATTTAATATACGGCAACTATATAAATATCTCAGTGACGTACTATTTTTCTTTTTAAAAAAATTGAGACCATTACCTGGATGCGCGCCAATGATGAATATATAATTCTTAATTGTATGTCAAAAAATGCGCAAAAACTACCTTTTAAAACACAAATTTGATTTGATTTCACGCATAGTGCTTCTATAATTCACTTATACATATTTCGTCCTTTCAGGACTCATCAGAGCGTCTCAGTAGGAAGCCCTAAACGTGAAATCAAATCTATTCTGTCAAAGCAAGTAACAATGAAATAACTTAATAAAGACGCATACGGCGACATCTAAGAGTAAAGCATAAAGTAAAAATCCGAAGATTTCTACTTGTTTGAAACCAAAATTCAAATTCTCTTCTAAATCTGTGTCTTCTACGATTTACAAAGCAAACAGATGATGAATAAACCGATATGGGGAATCTAAAATTGCATTCCACATTATCTCGATTCATCTAAGTTTGTAAATCGTAGAAGGCATAGATTTACATGAGAATCTGAATTTTGGTTTCGAACAAGTAGAAATCTTCGGATTTTTTTTTTACTTTTGGTTTCCTCTAAATTTTATTTGCATATCTCAACCGGTTTCAGAGAAATAAATGATTCTTCAGTTTATAAGAAAAATTTCACCACCCCGTATTTTGGAAAACAAAGCGTTTGCGGATATCATTTATATAGCAAACTGTCATTTTTTTATTCATGTAGTATCACATCCATAAATTTGTTGCACTTATTTACTAACACCTTGTATAATATAAAAATATGAATTATTCAAATGGACTAAAAACCGACACTTTGCGTCTCTGTAACTCACAAACGATTGATTTATGAGTCTTAAGACACGGAGAACTTTTGATCAGAATGAATGCAAAGTTTCAGCCAGTTATTTATTTATTCAACAAATATTTAGTCAAGTCTTACCTTTCAGACTGAGATCTTGTCTTTCAACGATATAATGGAGAAGAGGTGATCCACCATTATCTTTGGGTGGTTTCCAGGATATTTTACAGTTGTCTTGGAATATATCTGTTACATTAACCTCTTCTGGTGGAGAAGGAACATCTTGCATGGTGATCTTGACATCTTTAACATCCTCACCTTGTCCGTTCGATAATTTGATCTGATATGGACCAGATTGGTCTCTGGTTGGTTTTTTAATTTTGAATATGACTTTGTCATCTGAAATAATTGTCTCCACATCTTTTAGAGGAAGTACTTTTCCGTCTTTGATAAGTTTAGCTTCCAAAGGTGTTTGTCTGGTTCCACTAACTGTAAATTTTATTATTATTTATATTTAAAAATAGGTTAAGTATACTACTTACTTTTGTATGGTACTTCAAGGACAATAGGTTTGCTAATTGGTGCAGCGAAGTCTGATGGGAAGTCAATTTCAGGCTTACTTTCACCTTTTTTGACGGAAAGCGACATGGCAGATTCAAGTTTTCCTGATACACACTTTATTTCACCATCATCTGCCAAATCTAAAGCATTAAATACGAGTTGGTGTTTACCACCTCCCAAGTTTTTGATTTCGACTCTTTCAGAGGGCTTGATTGGTTCGCCATTAAACAACCACTCGCATGGGGCTGTTTGATCTTGCAATTCAATGTCCAAAACTAGTTTTTCACGTTCGACAGCAACGGTGTCTTTCAGTTTTTTGTTAAAGCGGTTCAAGTAGTTCACAATGATCTCAGCTTCGGTTTTGTCTGCATTAGTAGTACAGGAGTACATACCAGCATCGGTAACTTTGGCGTCTTTAATAACCAGTTTGCGTTTACGACCATCTTTACTGACAACTACTCGTTTATCTGGTTTAATTTCTTCTCCATTCTTAAACCACTGTACATCACCACCTGCATCGTTGAGCTCACATACTAATGTAATATTTTCTTTTTCTACGTGTTGTTGATGTTTAAGTACTTTCACGAATTTATATGGGTACTCTACAACGTTAACTTTGGTTTGTGTCTTTTCAGTTTGTTTTTCTAGTTTGCAGGTATAATCGCCAGCATCATCAAATGTAGAATCTTTAATAGTCAGTCTACAGACTCCGTTAATATCTTTAGAAATGCTATATTTATCATTATCTTCCAACTTTTTGTCTCCTTTATACCAACCAACAATGGCCAAACTACTACTTACAGTACAAGCCAGTTCAACTTCGTGTTTAGTGTATCCATCATATTTTTTCTTTAGTGCTTTGGTAAAGGTGTAACTTGGATCTGGTTCATCTACTGTTAGGAAACCAGTGGAGCTGACTCCTCCGATTTCAATTGTGTATTTTCCAGTATCCTCTACTTTAGGATTGCTGATGATCAACTGGTAAACGTCGCCTTCATTCTTAAATTTATATTTAGATCCAGGGAAAAGTTCCTGTAATTAAAAACAATAAATATATTACACAATATCTTCAAAACTATTCAGTTCAAAAATAACAATAAACAACAAGTAATAAAATCATAGACATCTAAAAAAATTGTGATATACTGACAATATAATTCTTACAACTGATACAAAAACCCATTTAAAGGTGTAAATAATAATAAATAGGAACATACTCTTGTATTTTAAAATGAATAAAATACAAAAATCACTTACGTCTTTCCTGAACAGCCATTTTGGTTTACAATTAGTTTTTGAGAATCCAGCGTCGAACACAACTTTTTTATCCTTTCCTTCTTTAGCGAATTGATCTACCAAAGGTTTTAGGAAGCTCTCTTGTTTCTAAAACATAAGAAGATTTTATATTAACGGATGCTTAGGGATTTTTTAGAGTAACCATTGCTATTTACACAAAAATATATTACAGGTTGTAAATATATAAAAAATATTTATATATTGCTATAAAAAAATTGAAAAATATGAGAACACCAATATCTACATCAACATCAAAGAGTACGTGGATATAAACAGAGGACACACAACACTGACATCAGAAGAAGTTGTTACATTGAAATTTTTTACAAAAGTATAGGAATTAGACCTATTAGAAATATTAGAATAATCGTCAAGGATATTGTATATTATCTTCCATGTTAAATACCATCATTACCAAGTATAGCTCATTGCAAAACACAAACAGATACTTCGTTTAAGAGCAATATTAAAAAAATAAAACTAGATATAGATATCGTTCAAATAAACAAAAACTAATATTCACCAACTAATTTTTAGATGATTACATTATTACATATTCTGTGACTTAACGTACCTAGAAAGGTGAAGAGGTACCTACAAAGCCTCTTATATATGTTTCAATATATTAATGGATTGAAAAAAGATTCTCTGATATTTTTTGGTATTATTTGATACTTTATTTTCCACTTTTGATATTATTTAGCAGAAAAAATCATACATGTGACTTTCATTCAGTTGTTAATGAGAATATTCATATTTTCTTTAATGCTTATTAGTCCAAAATTCATTTTTTCGCTATGATAATAAAAAGATTCTAGATTAACTAATTCTTTAAAATTTCTATAGAAAATAATTCAATTCCTCTAGAATCTCCTTTTAAATTATTTATGTATTTAAATTTTATAGTTGTGTGTTTTATAGTTATACCATTGTTTAGGGACATATTACCCCAGTCAATGATGGAAAAAAGCTGAACAAATCTTATACAGATATTTGAAGGTTGTAAGAGGTATAGTTTGTCTCAAAATATATCGTTTTGACTTTCCCGTCCTTAAAGGATTAGTGGTATTATCGCCATTATTAATAGACAAATACGTTTTAAATTTCTACCTGACCGCTCAGGGTTGAATCAGGTACGGCTAATGTAATCAGTCATTAAAAATCTCTACTTGCTACTGTGTGTATAGTATATTAGTGAAGATTGTTCGTAACAAATATGTTTCGTCCACGGAAAAATAATCGCTCGAGATCTACTAAACATAATCAAAAGCATTTGTCATTGGACGCAAAAAATAGTTAAAAATTTAACTATCTTGGTGAATTCTTCATGTATTTTAATTTAGAAAATCGCAAATTGAAGAACATAAGATATACAACTTTTATTTACACTATTTTTTCCCAAACTGCATAAGAAATGTTTTGTAGGCAACCCACTGAGTTTTTCACCTTTTAAGATTGTTTAAAACAAAAACAAAGTAAAATCATCTGTACGTCTTCACGGATTTTTTATCAACTACCCCTCATATACCTTTTAGAACCTTTAAATATTTAAGTATAAGATTTTTACGTGATATCAATGATTTTTCCCCAAACAGACTGGTGTATATGTGTATATTGATATCTGAGATCTATTTTACAATGAACTATGAATACCTTATTATACTTATAGTTATAAATAAAATTGGTAATAATTTCCACTTAAAGAGTTCGGAAGATAACAACCACACCTTTATACAGGATGTATTATATATACAAAAAATAGACCAACGGAAAAGGTGGTGTTGGTTTCTCAAAAATATGTAATTTGTAAAAAATGAAAAAATTGAAAAAATTTCGGACGCCACTGGTGAGGCATATATACAAAATATACGTGCAATGGGTTATGGGTTGGGATGCTAAACGAAAGTGGTTGTTATTTTTTGTACTGTTTCTCGTTTCTTTTGCTTTGTATCAAACTTTTATGTGATTTTATGTTGCCCTTTAAATATTTAGTTTAAAAATTATAAATATAAAAGTGTTTGTACTATTACACTACATTTTTGGATTTATAGAGCTAAATGGTATTGTTTTTAAATTGTTTCTTTGCGACAACAGCAACCAGAAAGACGGCGTAAGGAGAAAGATATAAAATGAGAAGGTTAGGAAAGTATGCCCAAATATAGTTGACTAGAAAGAGAGCAAGAGTAAGTGTTAAATGGAAAGTAAAAGAGTAATAGTTGTAAACAAACGTAACGAAATATCGAAAGTAGAGGGAACTTACGATGAGGACTTATCTATTTTCATATTACAAATATGTCAACGAGTAAAGAAAGAATGGCCCTTATTCCCGGGCAAATGTTTTTTACTGGAACTTCAAACTCTCTAGAAAACCAGAAGAATCTCCCGGCTTGGCATTAAGAATATATTTAGCAAGAATAGCGACCTGAGATGCACACAGTGTACTTGCAGCTGGAAACTTGCGTATGCTGCTAATGAGATGGAAAGAATTGATGTAGACATTATGAAAGTGAGTCATATCAACAGGTTAACTTCTTACTATTCCGGTAAAGCTGAAGAGAATATAAAACATAGAAATGTGGTAGGAATTCTTATTAAAGATAACAATATCTCAAGAACTCTTCATACTATCAATCGTAATAGATAAAATCACAATAGTTAACGTATATAATGCACCCAACGAAAAATAGGGCCACCAAAAGTGTCTCCTTCATTCCCACATCCATCAATATATACGGGAGACTTCAATAGTTACCACACTGCGTTTGGCTATAACCAATGCAACCTTCAGGGCGAAAAAGTAATTGAATGGGCGGAGCTCGAGAATCTTAGACATTTACACGATGCAAAACAAAAGTCTACCTTTTTTTCCACTAGATGGAAAAAAGACTACAACCCAGATCCAACATTTATATCCACCAAAGACGACTGCCGTAAACATACCACGGTAGGAGAATGATATGAGACATATTAAGCCTAAGGTAGAAAACTACTAAAGATTTGCCAAAATTTGCTAAAAAACACATTTCACGCGGGCTAACCAAATCCTACATTACATGCTGAACTGAAAAATTTAAAGACCTTTATGATCAATACAGGCAAACCAGAAATCCCGACGTATGTGAACATCTTCTAGAGTTTCTGAATTCTACAAGAACCACCAGGTAGAGGAAAACTCTCGAAATCCTTAACTTTACGCATAGAATCTACTCAG
Source organism: Diabrotica undecimpunctata (assembly GCF_040954645.1). NCBI lineage: Eukaryota > Metazoa > Arthropoda > Insecta > Coleoptera > Chrysomelidae > Diabrotica > Diabrotica undecimpunctata. The sequence continues at coordinate 44,629,140 of NC_092812.1, forward strand.
AAAATTTAAAACACGCCATAACATCCGAACAAATACTCTTCATCACCAATCCCAGAAAATATAGCGAAACGCATTGCCCAGCTCTCCAAACCAGTCATAGAAAAAGTTTATCAAAGAGAAGTACGATATCAGCTTAAAAAGATCAAAACTGCACGTCAGCAAAGCCTGCCAATCATGAGGCAAATCGAGACCGAGGAACTTTTCAACGCACTTTACTTAATTAAGTGTCGCAAAACAGCAGGAGTTGACAAAATATTTTTCGAGTTCATAAAACACAATGGTCCAAAAACTCGAAAGTGGCTAATAGATTTCTTCAACCAGATAATGAAAAAAACTTCCTACGCTATTCAAACAATGCAAGGTCATCGAAATCTGCAAACCAGGCAAAGACACTTTACTATCGGAGAGTTACAGACTAAGTGATCAAGTTCTTTCTTAAGCAACATTTAATAAAAATGGCTTCTAGACAAAAATCAAAACGGCAGTAGCTTTCATTGATCTGACTTGCGCTTACTACACAGTAAGTGGTAAATCAATTAATAACCTAGTAAATCAAATGCAGTGTGACAGATTATTTCACATTAGCGTTAATGGAAAAACTAATAAATTTGAAAGTTTACAGAATGGCTTCACCCAAGGGTCGGTTCTATCCCCGGTCTTGTTCAAAATTTACATCTCAGACGCTTCCATTACAATCTCAAGCAAATTTTATTATGCAGATAACATGACTTTAGGTATACAAGAAAGAAACATCGAGAATGCTCAAGCTATTCTAGAAGGGGACCTAAATATTATTAACAAATATTTAAAAAAATTGGACCTTCAACTAAATCCTACAAAGATATAAGTTACTGCTTTCCATTTAAATTGCCGCGAAGTAAATCACAGACTAAACATAAAAAGCGATAGAATTATTCTAAAACATAACCCAAAATATCTCGGTGTAATACTAGATCGTACTCTAACTTTTTAGCAAAACTTACATAAAACTGCAGCTAAAGTAAAAACTAGTACCAACATTATTCATAAGCTTGCAAACACTTTGGGAGCCAATGCAGACAATATTGTGTTCCAGTCTGAATAAATAGTCACTAAACTAACGTTCTATATGCACAATTAAATTACACCATGAGATATATTACGGTAACCATAATGAGTACGCCAAGTCAATGGCTCCCGGTTTAAAGTAACATTGCACCTCTCAAAACACGAGGGTTACACCTTAAAGCCCAATACTCGAAATATCAAAAGAATCCATAACTGCCAATAAATACCGATATCGATCAGTTAAACCAGCTCCAACTGTGGCTGAGACCTCGAAACTCGCCAACACCCTTCCAAACAAATTTACAATCCGTGAGCATTGGATAGGTGAATGGAACGAAGAAGTAAACAACGCACACCTAATAGAAAATCCTACAGTTAAACCCAACGAGTGTTCTCTTCTGCGCATAGAATAGTGTAATCTAAACCGAATCAGAGTAGGTCATGGAATATGTAATAAATCACTACACCAAAGCGGCATTGCAGAGAGTCCACTTTGTGACAAATGCAATGCTGCTGAACAAACAGTCCACCACATCACCCAGGAATGTCCAGCCACACGATTCAAAGGTACTTTAAATGAAATCCACGAACTAACTCCTGAGACAATCGAATGATTCCACGATAGCAATATTCGGCCTTAATATTTTCATCTATTTTATTATAATGTATTGTAATTTTTTTGTATAATGTTAAGCAATGTGTAAAGTTGATAAAGTTCATATATATTAAAGATGACATAGAATAAATATGTTAGGATTGTGATTTCCTATTCAAACAGAATAATTCCAGTTCAATTAACTGACAAGCCCATAAATATAAACATAGTTTAAGTGTCAACAGACAAACCGGATCAAATTGACAAATTTTATGAACAACTGCTGAGATCTGTTCTTATTTGAGGCACCTCTTACGTGGATATTCTCCTAGAGAGAAAGGAAAGTAGAAAGGAACTATGAAGAGAAACATACAAAACTGGTGTGATGTCGCATACGTTGATTTGATTTTCCGACTGGTTCAGGAGGGAAGGGGAGAGTTGTTGATTAGGACAGCAACTGAAACGCCTACACGCTGCCAAGCGTACGGAACAAGAAAAAGAGAAGACAAGTAAAAGGGCTGTAGTATATAATCCCTAGTAACTAAAAACGTTAAGGTAGGTGAACTTTTACATTCCATTATAAATGATCGTTTATGGTTTTTGTTAAATTTTATATTTGCTCAAAATATTTAACGGGCTTTTTATTTAAAGAAACAAGACGAATCGCCAGCATCCCTTAGTTACATATTAAACATAAAGAATAAGAGAGGATAGTTTCATCCGACCTCCTTTTTTTCAAAATGGTGTAGTATTGGCCAGTCTGGTATTAATTCAGCCAATGAAGGCCTTCTTGAGGGTGTGGGATTCTACAAAAAGAAAACTGTAGTAAAGTATTCCATCTGTCGCAGCGCTTTCATTATTCGGAGGTAAATCGATCGAGTTATGGGTAAAAAGAAAATTTATAAGCTATCAAGAATGACTGTGATAAATAAACAAGATTGTTGTAAACTTGCTCTGAAAAATAAATGTTTTACTCCACATTTTTACGAAAAAGTGATAATTACGTATTACAAAAAAGGATTCAGTTCAAATCACCTTAGTTCAATTGTAAGGTATCACTAAGTCAAAAAAAGGGCATTATGATACAAATTTAATTATCATCAAAGAAGTGAACAGAAAAGTTTTAATAGAAAACAAATTTAGATTTTTTAAACAGTATTTTATTTAAATCTAGACTTCTATCATTCTACACTTTATGATCAATTGTACTGAGGTAAAATTGAGCTGATACTTTCGTACGAAATGAATTACATGATATCAATTTCTTATCACAAAAATTATTATTATAAAATATTTTCTTTACTTTAATAACGATTGTATTATTATCGATGTGTAAACTTACCTTTTCGACTTTCTTTAATGCTGGCACTGGTTTTTCAACCTCTTTTAAGTCTCCCCAGTTGGGGTCTTCCTTATCCTTGTTCCATTTGGCGTACTTTCTCTTCATAAGCATAGAACGGAAATCAACACCTCCAGCACCTTTGTGTTAAAAAAAGAGCAATATGAGCAATATATCTTAATTTATTTTTACGTGTGTTCATATTCTTGCCAAAATGAGTATTATATAGAGTAAAAAATAATTACCAGCTACGAAGAGGGTCATTTCAGCGGAGTCTTCACCATGGATGTTGGCTATGATAACTTTATAGGTACCCTCATCATTGGGCTTTACTTTTCTAATGCAGAGTGTGATCAAGTTTGTTTCTCCATCGGTTACAAATCTGAATCTACCACCCTCAATAATTTCAGTCATACCCTGTAATAAACGAAAGATTGAATAAAAGGCTACAAAGAAATTATATATTTAAAAATTTATTATAGTTTCATTCAAAGACAAATGTTACCCATAATTACTTATGCGTCGGACGCAGTCAGTCTCCACCAATCAGTGTTCCGATTGCATAGTCCGATTCGAACTCAACAGTATATGGATTGCCTCCCATGTCTGCCGCCAGAAAACCCAATCCTCAGACAATCGATGAGAGCAATATAATTTCGCAGATAATGCGTGTTTAATTTCCAGTCAGTTGAAAATCGGCACTCAATTCGATTTCGAAATCTGGATTAAAGACTCTGCGGTTCGGTACTTTAGCTACCTACCCAGAATGTGTCTATTATTTTAATATTTTTATTGCTTTTTTTGTACTTGTGACGGTAAACCTATATCTTGCCAGAAACGTTTATTTATTTAATTGGATACACCCATTTTTCCCATTTTTCCTTATTTGTGACAATTACAGTGTACCTCCTGGTGACCCCAATTCAAAGACTTATAAGTATTTTCTCATTTGCTGGTACTGTTTTGTAGAGTTTCCTGACCAAAAATCAACTACTTAGTAGTATCTTCTAAAAAATACTAATATACGAGCAACTACGTCGCCACAAGCCTCCTATGTCACTACAGTTATACAGGAAGAAGATAATGATCAGATTTTCCTGGAAAATCCTCAAAAGAGTCAAAAGGAAGATAATGACTTAAAAGTTATACGAGAATAGCTTAAAAATAGAGTAAGACCTATTTAGCAAAATAACCAAATACAGTGGAACTATGAAGGCGTATTGAGCTCAAAGGTATTTTCTTGATCTTTCCAGTGGTTCCATTATATCGGAAGTGGAGCACCACGGAGCCACGAAAATCCAAGAAGTCTACCAATCAGAATGTCTGTGGTTTAAAGCCGATCGTCAGACCACAGACCAAACGAACCATTTGCTTCGGCGACAGTAAAATGAAACAAGGCAGTAAAAAGTAAAAGAGCTGTAAAAGGTGCAAAAGCTCGCTTGTGAAGGAATCAAAAATATAATGAGATAATGTAGACCTTTCTTCTCTACATACGTAAGGAAGATCTGTCTAGAAAATACTTTTAGGCTAGCACGAGTTATTATGTAATATATTGATAGATCAAAAATGAAATAGGAGTTACTGATCCCAAACTATCAGTAGCCCTCCAAACTACAATATTTTAAGTAGAACTGCTAGTACTAGATTTTAGTCCAATAGTATCTGAAAAATCGTCTCAATTCGGCCAAAATATTGAACGCATTAGACAGTTAAGCTACACTAAAGACTCTAAATTATACAACTTATGAGTCCGTAAAAGCTTGCAACTGCAAACAACTACTTCCTAGCTGAGTCACTTTATCAAGCAGCTGGAGAAGCATAAGAAACGAACTTTTTTATGGGAGTTAGATCAAGGGAATTGCTGGTAATAAAATTGCTTATAGTATTGCTAAAGAAGGAGATTATACTCCCTTTATAAGAGCGCATATATAACAAAATTAATTATAGTAGAGGATGTCCGAAAATGGGGAAATAATTTTAATGTAGCCTACTGAAAAAAAAATCGAGGCTAAAGATAAGCAATTAGGTATTACAATCTCTTGCTCTTTGCTATGCAAAAATAATCTTAGAGTTTCAGAAGACTGCTCTGAAAGTACGTACAGATGTTCTCAGTTGATATTGCCCAGATATCATCGCTGTTAAATGTGCTAAGTTGATAGAGTAACATTCATATATTGTTTTAAAAAAGTTCGTGCCCTTAATATCTAAAGGTACAAACCTACTGAAATTATAATTATTTTGAACTGAAACTCTTATTTCTTTTACATAAATACCTTATAGAATTTGAATGTCGGCGGTGGATCACCCTCAACTTGGATAGTAATGTAAGCAGTTTGATCTAAAAAAAATAAAAATAAAAATCAGTAATTAGAAATGTTGACTCTGCGAATTGTATTCGGGAAAAGATAATTGTTAGTTTCATTCTGGAATAAAATATAAAAGTTGCACCTCACCTTCAACTGACGAGTAATTTTCTTGAACATCTACAATTTGAGGTGCTGCTCCCTTAGGGCCAGAGGGTTTCAAAGGAGTTGAGGGTTTGTTCACAAGATCCTCCAATTCAGCCAAGCTTGGACGACGTACGTCGGAGCTGGGACGACGACGCTAAATTTGAAAAGTTCTGTTAAATCTTCAGCTATTGATTGGCGTGAAGGATTGACATAATGATATATTTTTTGTGCCTACTCGTCATTAAGGGGTGTGTGTTGTAGTGAGTGCGGGAATCTGAAGTGTACAGGGTGAAAGACAAAGACTAGATGAAAAATGTAATGCTAGACATTAATCTGAAAGTTGGTGGGCAAACAATCCTTAAATGTGGCTGCTAATGAAATAGGTTGTACAAAATATAATTCATTTTGAGAAGATTGGGTGGAAATAAACAAATGAATCTAGATCTAGTATAAATTAGCTAGTTTCCTACGACTTTGTTTTTACATATGTTATGATTTTAAATAGGTATAGAGTATAAGAAATTGTACAAATTATAAAAAACATCAGGCAAATAAACCGAAAATTATATTTATAAAAATCAAAGTGAGTTTGATCGCTGTAGAAAAAGCGTTAAATACTCAATCGAGAGAAAGAATATTAAACGTTTTAGAAGGAATATGCATTATGATCTTCTACTAAGACTAATCAAAATAATTTTAAATACGAATATATGAAATATGTTAAGCAAGAATAAAATTATAAGAGTAACAAGTCATTCGAAGAATATATACGTTAAAGATAAGGATCAAAGGGAGGAGGTAGCATGACCACAAGGAGCAAAAGTTGGAAAGCCGGAATGTCGAAGAAATAAGATCATTAAGATCTAGTCGAAGGTAAAAGACCTAAAAAAGGTGAACGAGTAGAAACACAAAAGGAAATTAAATATGTTGTGTGATGTATAATGATTCAGACCGGGTGCAAATCGAGAAGCAGCTTGATGACGTGGGATGAGGTGGCTCACCGAAGGGAAAAATTTATCATATCCAGGGTATCATAAGGATTCAGTTGTGTCGAAGTATTTCCGTATTATCGAGCCCTAGATGACTTGAAAGTTTTGAGTATTTTCCCAAAATTTTCTTACACATCTGGACGTCGCGAGTTGTGCGGCTTTTTGTATGATCTTACAAGATTCATTGACTAATAACAACTGTTTGTATATTATTATTAATTAAGTATTATTTTTCTACTACTTTTTGCGACGGAAAAGTGACTATCTGGATAAAAGTTCTTAACGTAGGTCTACCTCGTTTTCTAGTTCCCTCGGGTTTCCCCAATATAATACATCTTGCAGGGTAACTTTCATTTGCTCTGGCTAGATGTCCTATCCACTTTACATGCCTTATTTTTATTGCAGTAACTAAATATTTGCGTAAGGCTATTTCGTCGTATTTATTATATAGCTCGGAATTATGTCGACGACGCCACATTTCATCATCATTTATTGGGCTTAATATTTTTTTCTCGAACATTAATCAATTGTTTTTATCTCTATTAGAATGCACTTATGTCTCAGATCCATACGAGTACATTAGGACTAGGAGTATTAAGGTTATGCATACCATTATCTTAGTTTTCTTGTTCGAGACGCGCTTCTAAGATGTTTGATGACACCATAATTACTTATGTTAGCAATTATTCTTGGGTTTATCTTTTCTGATATTATATTTGTGGTGTGTGGGGCCTGCGTAGCGCAAGCGGTAGGATGTTTGCCTCGCAAGCCGGTGGTCCGGGGTTCGAATCCCACCGCCGGCAAGAACATCTAGACATTTTAAAAATGTCTATAGGCCCCAGGTCGACTCAGCCTGAATAAAAATGAGTACCTTGGGTAAAACCAGGGGTAATAATAGACGGTTGAAGCATAGCACTGGCCATGTTACCTTCCTTGTATACCGTAGGCCCTAGATATAGCAGACTACCCTGCTATACTCCCAAAGCCGCGACAGCGGTATAAAACGGGAGACTATTATTATATTTGTGGTGTGTACCATGCTTCCAAGGTAAGAGAACTGTTGCACCATTTCAAAATTATAGTTACCAATGTTTAAGTTTTGTCTTATGTGTTTGATTCTGTAATTTATCCCTGATGCCATGAGCTTTGTTTTTTTGATGTCCAGGTCATATCCATGGATATATTTATTAAATATTGTACCTCGGTTGTTCAAAACTGCATCTCTTATAACTGTCTCTAGTGCTAGGAAGCACGTCAGCGCATCTCCTTGTCTCAGTCCTGTGTTGGTGTTGAATTCTTTAGAATAGCTTTTATATTTTTATTTTGTATTAGACTTGCTAGATTTAAAAACCAAACTGTGCTTCAGTTTTAATGTTACTTAAACTTAAAAAGGGATAATTCCCGGGAGTTGGCTGTATACCAGATAGTTAAAAAACTCAAACATCGAATTAAAATACTTCTGTTGTAAGTGGTAGGTATATTTAATTCAACATAAAATTTAAAAATTCGAATGGATTAAAAGTTCAGAACGTTTTCCAACTAGTCAGTCCATTTTCAGTGACCTTTTTGTAGTACTTGTGTAAATAACCGCAAAACCAAACAGTGTTTAGGCTTACATTGATGAAATTATTAAATTATACAGAAGTATGTCGATGACATTGGATTTCCAATGGGTAACATAAGAATCTACCTGAAAAAAATGATTTCTACATCTAAACTGTCTGGATGGAAGAAGCCAACTTTTTTCGAGTAGAGACTTACGTTCTCGGTTGGTAATCATTGGCATACTGCCGTATAATTTAAAACTTTCAAGTATGGTTTCATCAATGTTAACCCAACCACTGTTTGGTTTTGCGGTTATTTACGCAAGTACTATGAGTATCGGGTAAATACTCTTTTATGTTCCCGGTAGAAGATAGATCTATTTCAGGGATACGACCCTGCCCATGTGAGCCATAATTATCTACCAATCTCCTGGTATCCAGGGGAACTTATGTCTTAGATCCATTCTCCCATCTAATTACCCAAAGTTTCCCTTCCCATATCCTACTCTAATGTCGGGCAGCGGCATCATTAGTACGAAGATAGAACGTAAGGGAGAAGATCCTGGATCGGTCTATTATTAGATACTACAAGTTTTAAATTAACCGAACGATTACCGGTATAAGTAATCCTCCACTTGTTGGTCAACAGCATTTACACAAAAAATCGAAGAAATTATAGGTTCTAGCAAAAAGCACAAGAACGAATATCCTTAAAAATGATAAGGAGATATTATTACTGATAATAAAGGAAATATTGTATCACTGGACCAATTACACCTAAGATCTATTTAATGATGAAAGGGAAGAACTGTTATTAGAAACCACAGAGAATACCGGACTACAAATATTACGGGAAGAACTCATATACGCCATCAAAAACACAAAAGGGGGCAAAGCTACTGGACCAGATGTTGTGTACATCAAATTGTTAAAGCTCATTGATGAAGATGTTATTGATGTAATGGTTGAACTCTTTAATCTAATATATCAGACTGCCACAATCCCCAGACAATGGCTGCAATCGACCTTTATGGCAATACCCAAAAAGTCAAGTGCAACATTCTGCTCAGATCACAGAACAATAGTTTTAATGAGTCACACACTTAACATTTTGAACATAATACACAGCAGGATTGTTAAAATTCTTGAATATGAACTTAGTGACACACAATTTGGCTTTAGAAATGGTATGGGCACAAGAGATGCTTTGTTCGGCTTGAATTTGCTGGCCCAGAGATTCATAAATATGAATCAGGACATGTACTTATGTTGACCAAATCCGCGGTTGTGTTCATCCTCCGCAGTACTTCCTCATTAGTGAATTTGTCTGTCCATGGCATCTTTAGGATCCTTCTGTATAACCATAGCTCAAAAGTCTGATGTTTTGATAGATTTTCCGTCTTCAATGTCCACGTTTCTACTCCGTACAGAAGCACTCAGAGAATGATCATGACTAAATCAGCAGATGCAAACATCCAATTGATTGTTGAAGATACTGTAATTAAGAATGTGGATACCTACAAACACTTAGGAACATGGATAACATCAAATGTGGACCAAACCAAAGAAATTACGACACGTATTGAAATAGCACGTGCATCATTCGTTAAACTTAAAAAGTTTCTTCGTTATCGGGATATAAGGTTAGGACTACGCCTAAGAATACTTCAGTGTTACGTATTTACTACTCTTTTTTATGGATTGGAATCATGGACATTAAAACAAGCACAGCTGAATAAGTTGGCTGCCTTTGAATTTTGGTGTTACAGAAGAATCCTACGAATATCATGGACTCAAAGAATGTCAAACGCAGAAGTTACTAGAAAAATAGGAAATGAAGCTAAAATAATATTTACTATCAAGAGAAGAAAACTTGAGTACTTAGGACATGTGATGAAAGGGCACAAATACTCATTATTGCAACTTATTATGCAAGGAAAGATTCGAGGAAAGCAAAATGTGGGAAGACGAAGAATACCGTAGTTTAACAACCTAAGGGAATGGTTTGTAGTGCAGTGGTGCAGAATTATTTAGAGCAGCAGTCAACAGGGTCTGCATAGCCATGATGATTTCCAACCTTATAAGATGGAAAAAGAAGACGCAAGTACTACAAAACTTTACTGCAGATGGACTGACTATTCCGAAAACGTTCTGAACTTTTAATCCATTTGCATTTTTAAATTTAATTTTTAATTAAATATACCACTTACAACAGAAGTGTTTCACTTCGATGTTCGAATTTTTGTAATATTACTTATTATATTTCATCTCCCAGCATCTATTTTAGGGATGAATTCTTTGATGAAGTGATTAAGAATGAATTAATGTGAGTTTATTGGAAGTTTATTTTTTGACATAATGCTGTAAATGTTTCACTTAGAAATGATCAGGTTCTGAGAATAAAAATGAATGTTTAATATGCATATTTGAAGTAAATGTGAACACATTCAGGAAGAAAGATCATTGGTGAATAAATAATGGTGATAAAATTGTCTCCTAGTGCTGCACAGTTGGTTCAAATCAGCTAACTCACCTCACCTCATCTCACCGAGCTTCTTGTAAACTCACACCCGATTTTATAGTAATGTAAAAAAAACATGTTTGAATTGTATTAGGCACATTAAGTATTTAGCATTTGGCGAGCTTTTATTAATCATATCGCACAATTAAATAAGCGCATTTTTTGTTATCGCACATTTAGCATTTGGATTAAACATAAATTGCGAGTATATACACTGATAAAATGTACATATTGGTGCTATATGTCATTATATGTCATTTTCGAAACTATTCTAAACATATTTTAATGTTTAAGTAAACCCCTTGCACAGCACTCCATTAGCACACAGTATAAAATAAACACAAAAATATCGAGAGCCACTGAAGGTTGCAATTTATTGACGACTTTGTTAACTATTTTTCTTTTTTTAAGTAAGTGACATATTTGTAGTTATTACTATGAAACTGTAGGTTTCTGTTGTAAAAGATGTAAATTAAAAGTAGATGTTGAATTTGAAGGGTTTTTGTTTGGTGTGATAAATTTGGTGTAGATAGGTGGAATAAAGGCATATCTAGTCTTAGTCTCATTGTACTGGTTCAGTTTTTTGGACATAAGCTCCTTATTTTGTAATTTTTGACGTTGGTCTTTCAGTAATAAGTTTATTACAGTTGTCATACAATATTAGTGTTTTCGCTACCCTAATACTGATGATTTGCCATTTTTGTGTTCTCATTTTCAGCTAAGATTCGGTCCCTCATTGCTTTGGTTCCTTTTTTCATTTGGGATATATGGTCTAACTTCTGGTCTATCGTTTTGTTCTTATCAGACATTTTCTGTGATGCAACAACCTATTCTACAATAGGCTTTTAAGATTTAAGAACAATTTTGTTATTAATTACACTAATATATTCATCCTTAATGTTCCATTTCGCGGAACACATACCGAAATCTTTTATCTCAACACCTATTATTGAGATCGAATCTTGCGTTTCTAGAAAAAAAGATTTAACTTTGTTTGAAGAAGTTTAGACTTTTTTTTTCGCTCTAGATAAGAATATATATCTTCCCTTTCTTCTTTTACTTCTTAGCGTGTCATGTCCTATCGATGGTATCTTCCTTTTGAATTTAACTTTTGAATCGTTTACATAAACGATCTCGGTTAAAGCATTTTGCAATCTCAGCAATTTATTGACAATTTTTGGAACCTTGTGTTTAAAACGATGAATCAGAATAAGTGTCATTATAAAACGTTATTATCTCCGCAATACAGAAGGTGTACGTATAAAATGAGTTTGTATGAGAGAATTGTAAGATGTGAAATATTTAACGGATTATAAAAATTGCCTTCAGGTTGTCTCTTGTAACATATAGTATTTTATTCACATTTTCTAATCTATACATTGATATTAAAACAATTCTCGAAAAATCGACAGAAATTTGTAATATTTCTAATCTGTATCTACGTTAGACACAAACATAGAGATATTATTGACGTTTTTAAAAATGTCAACATCGGAACTAAAATTCTTTATCACCCTAACCTGGTCGTCAATAACTCCTGGCCGTCTCCCGGTTTTTTTCTTTAAATAAAAAAACAGAAGACTAAATACATGAACAAAACAGAACAAAACAAGCAAATGAAAAAGACATTCTGTTAAATTTTCCCCACCCAAGGTCAGTTTTGTGTTTTTATCTTTGACACAAATCTCACCTTTGGATCTAGCACTTCCCCAGGACGTAATTTTCCTCCCTGTGGGCATAATAATAAAAATAATATCTCTAATTAACTGTCAAATGTAAAATATAATATAGTTTGTGTATATTGACAAAAGGAAAAATAACTATAACTTTTTAAAAAGATAGTAACCACGAAGTTATTTATTTCGTAATAACAACCAAAAAATACATTTTTTGTCTTTATCTATATTTAAATAAGCTTTATATTTATAGTTATATTTCCTTATGTCTGAATGAAACATGAATATTTCAAGAGGGCGTGTGTATATATACTCGATTCCTGCAAAAAAAAGTGATTTGGTTGCTGCTGATTGGCTGGTGCTCTGCAGTAATTCATGCGAGTTGCTGATCGAAACAAGAGTTGACCACATAATGCATTAGTCTCAGTGCAATCGCACAGCTTCAATTCCGTGTCTTAAAATAAACTTTAGAGTGGATGACTCCGCAACAAGCTACACCGAAACACATTAAAGAAGCTTCGACACTTACGGATAGTATACAATTATAAAACTGGAGAATGAGTACCTTGTATCTATCTATATAGTCTAAACTATGTAAATATGGGTAATGGCATATAAAGAATGAATCATAAATGACGAACCTAATTTAAACTATATGTTCAGAAGACAAACAGTAATATATTAATTAATAATAATGAGTGAAAATTATTGCCATGGTAAATATTGCTATCCCAGTCAAACGATATTTAACGTGCATAAAACTGATCCCTTCTGAAAGATAAATACTTTTAAAAGGTCTGAAGACAAAACGTATATATATATATATACATATGTATATATATATATATATATATATATATATATATATATATATATATATATGTATACAAAAAATATAACTTCGTGGGAAGCAATCTCTGAAAGAATAATTGATTATGTGTAGGTTTGAGACCAAAATTACAATACTTGGAATTTATGAAGAGAACGATGACTATTAATGAACAATTCAAACATGGAAGTAATAAGCTTTACGCACAACACGGGATAAATCCAACTGAATTGACAGAAAGCCATCTTTCAACTTTACTGTCAATAGGCAGTAAATGTGAAAACTATCAAGGCAAAGCAGGGACCAGTATACTAAGTAAAGTATATGCTGTATACTATGTTGTATTTATTTCCTATCCTTTTTAATTTTTCTGATAAGTCTGTTATGTATCGTATCGGTTATTAGAATAAATGTGACTATACGAAGTTTTTTCAGAACAAGAATTGAATTTGTTGTGTCTGAAAAATGATAAGAAGAAATACTCATCACTCAAGGTAAAAGTATGTGTCAATTGAACGCCTTCAATTAGTCAATTATTTGGTGTTTATTCTCCAATTTTGCCAGAGAGCGGTTACCGAGATAAAATATATTTTTAAAGAATTTTGGTGGTTTAATGGTTTATTTTAATGTATTATTCCTTTGGGTATGACAGGATTGAAATATTTTAATAGAACTATTCAAAATAACGTTATTGTTGAGTAAATTATTAAAATGTTGCCTTTTAACCATAAATTTATAATTTGGCTAATTATTTATGATTCATTCGATAGATAATTGAAGCGAATAGAATTATATAAAGGTGCAAAATATCATGAAAATAATACTAAGAATGTAATGAAATTAGATTGAACTTGTGGGTAAAGATACGGACCACCTGAAAAGCATTCTTTAGTTGAGATCGAGACAACACAAAGGAAACCCATGTAAATAAAAAAGGAAAACAATAGATAAAGGTGTAATATATCTAAAGTATTAAAAAGAGGTAATATAAACAAAAACTATTGATGTAAATGAGCTAAATTGATATATATTTGGCAGTTGTTGCAGAGTCATAATAAGAAAAAGCTTAAAATATTCTTTGCACTTCCACATGAGATATAAATAATAAATTAAATAAGGCGCAGGCGTACGTTGTAGGTTATATCTGGTGGTTACCTTTTTTTCTTCTAAAACCTCTCCTGGACGAAGTTTCCTACGTTCCTAAGACATAAAAGTTAAAACATAAATACATAAGAGAGACGTTTTCCACATCTATCGGGACACGAACAGATACAGCTACAGAATCAATGTAAAAGAAATTGTTAAAACATAGAAAATATTATTATTTATTACCTCGTCGGAGATGATAAGACTGGCACGTCTGCCCATGGCTTCTGGAGGAATAAGAGATCCTCTGCGACTTCCTGGACCTGAACCAGGCTCGAGAGATTTCTTTCTGGGTTCGGGAGTCTTTTCCCTACTCACTTCGATTTTAGGTGCATCTGGAGTCTTAATTTGAGGAAGGCTAGGTCTAGGTTGTTCAGATATAGCTGACTGAGAAGGAGCTTTTTCTTTTCCTTCGATTGCAATAGACGGTTTGTCCTAAACGAAATTAGCTGTCTAGAATTATATTTTTCGAAAAAGTAGCCGCAAAGCATGTTTTTAGCCGAATTCAAGCTTTTTTTTATATAGCAATTGAATATTTGTAACAGCGAAGCTAAAGAAGCAGACAGTCAAAATTACCTTAGAGAATTTACTCTTTTCTCTACCAGCGTATTCTGGAGCATCATGTTTTTCAAATTTCTCCAACACCGGTCTGTCGTAATCAGGGATATTTTCCCAAGCATTAATATCATAGTCTTCTTTTTTGGCAGTAGATTTTTTGACTGCTGTCTTTTTCTCTTCAGTTGCTCCTTTCTAATAAATATCACAGGAAGATTAATTTTCGGATACGACAATGTACGTCATGATTAGTACAGAAAATAGAATAGTTGAAGAATGAATACATGTAGTAAAGATTATATAGACACATAAATAAGCGATAGAGTAACTTAATTAAAAATTACTCTTACATTTAGGTTTCATAAATATATTTGACAAGGTGACAAATATATGCAGTGAAAGTTAAAAACAGTATTTTATGATCTAACATACTTAGTTAATCATATTTTTCATCAAATAACTTCTATAGATAGTTATTGGAAAAATTAGTTAAGTAATGATATATTTATAGCAGATGATAGAGAAAGTGAAGATAATGTAAATACTAATGAAGAAATACAAAAATTATATGAGAAAAAATAGAATGAAGAGAATAGAAAGACATATTTTTGGTTAGTTATAGTAACATCAACCTCGTTGATAATCAGAAAAACACAGTCACACAGTTGTTAAATAGAGTAGGCAGAGTACAATAAAAAGAAATATAGTTAGTCACCAAAGAAGTAGATAAAGTAAGAAGAAAATATGTTAGCAGTATCTTTTAACATGAAGATAGATGATAAAAATTTAACATTTAACACGTTGCGACAGGATAGTAAGCTATAGAAAAGTTTCAGTGTTTACATAAAATAATACAGTAAGTAAGTAGGAAAGAAGAATTGTTAGTTTGTTGAAAAGAAACAATACACAAATATTCATATAGTTTAGGCATTTTTGAAAATGAAGACATTATGTAAGAAGGCGAAGATAATAATTGTTAGCTTGAAGAACATATAACAGAGAGAAAGAGAAAAAAGTATTTGCGAGAGGAGAAAGAAGATCTTCCTTTATTTTTACCTTCAAATCAACTTCGAGTTTATTCGCCTTTTCAGCTTTTTTACCCTCCGATTGAACTGGTTTCAATTGAATGTTCAAGAACGAACCCTTTTTAGCTTCTTCTTTAGGGGGTATTACCCTTTTAGGTTTATCCAGCTGAGTGATTAAAATAATTTTGATTATGGTGTAAAGCCAATAAATTGTTTTGTGTGTTGGGCGATATTGAGCAAAAGATCTAAGATTTGAATACAATTATACAAACTATCAACCAAGTATATTCTAAATACCTGTCTAATGTAGTTAGTAGATTGCTAGGAATATGTACAATGATGTAGAGTTTGTTTATAAATAATGATATTTTTAGACAAACTACAATGTTTAATTCATGGTATAAAAATCAGTTATTGTGTCTTCAGTCTTTAACGCTTTTGCCAAAATGTTTAGCTTTATAGATCTAGTTTTATACATGTATACACATTTGCATAATTTTTAGTATTAAAAATCTAATATGTATTTGTATATTTTTGGCTATGGTTCAACACGACGTTGGACAATTCTTATCTTTTGCAAAATATCAACCATTTGGGAAAGAGCTTCATGTACAGCGGGACCCAAAGTTAATTAGATCTGGGAAATGTTTGTTTCATGTTGATGTACACAGGGGAAGGGTTTTTCTTGTAAGGAGATTGTGTAGGGTTACATAAAACTTACCTTTTTAACTTCTGGTACTTCCTGCTTTTCTTCTGACTGAAGTATCACATATACGGACAACACAAATCAACATGAAACAAAATGGATTGTCTTAATATTATTTTCCAAGCTTATTTACAGATAGAGATTCTATGAAAGTCTTCAAAAACTATCGCTTTTCTAATAATATTTCTATTAATAATTTTCTATTGTTTTGATGAAGAATATAAAAAATAATTCAGTAGATTATTATTAGCTTTTGAAAACTTTTGTATACAAATTGAAATATCGTGCATATAATTCATAATAGAGCTGAAGTCGAAGAATAGCTTCATTCCTTATTTAGGCTTGCTTGAAAGAGCATGCTAGTATTTAATGCTAAATATATATATAAGCCAATCAACTTATTCGCCTGTATATCTTAACTCTAAAAATCATAATCTTCTGAAACGTGCATATTAGGATAGCTTTAAAAGAATATCGAAATACTTTAATCTTGACAGCCATTTTCATGTTTTAAAATCATTGAATTACCTATTATTTTATTTTTTAATGAAATGCAAAAAATTTTTGTAGGAAGTCAGGATAATATTTTAACAAAAACTTATTTTTGAATCCATAACTACAGATGACGACTCAAAATGACTTCGTTCATTTAGCGAATTCTTGGTTTCCTTTACTTTTGTTAAATACAAGCCAGTACCTTCCAAACAGTACTGCTAAAATAGTGTGTTACTTTCTAATACAGTTTCAAAGTAATATTTGTTTGAATTTGTCATTCAATGAATACTTCATTTGTTTTTTTTTCTAGTAATATTTTTAAGTCGTAAAATTTATTTGCATTCAAAATGAAATTTTTGTTTATTTACTTAATCATTTTCATTCAGCCAGCAGCCTAATGAAAAGTAGTTACTAGTATTTTGTGGAAGTGCTATAGTAAGCGTCAAATCTACCTTGTACATACCGGAGCATTTCATTAAAAAATAAAGAGAAAGACGGCACAATGTATAAAGCGAGTTTGGGTCCATCACAGCGCTAGTGCATAGTTTGTATAAAATCAGTGCAATAAAATTATGCAGGAAAATAGTGTATACCTTCTTCAGAGACGCACGTCTCTCTTCCAGATTCAGGACAGTTAATTCTGATTTTTGGGGCTGTCTCTTTTCGATAGGTTGAGGTGTTAGGAGTTTATTTTCTTCCTTAGGCTTTTCGACTTTCTCGAAAAGCTTTGGTTTTTCTGGTTCTATGATCAAGGATGGACCTAATCTGTTCTGTGTAGGTGTAAGCTTGTTTGCAGTTGTGTCAGGATCAGGGGTCAAGGAATGGCGTGGAGTTGTTTGTGTTAGTGGCGATTTGTCCTCCTGTAGTTGAGTTTTTTCTTCAGATTTTTTGGGTTCTGAAGTTATTGATGTACGAGGGGACTTAAGTGAAGAAGGTAATTTATCCTCCTTTAGTTGTGGCCTTTCTTCAGCTTTTTTGGATTCTGAAGTTATTGATGTACGAGGGGATTTAAGTGAAGAGGGCAATTTGTCCTCCTTTGGTTGAGGTTTTTCTTCAGATTTTTTGAGATCTGAAGTTATTGAAGTACGAGGAGATGTGAGGGAAGAAGGTAATTTGTCTTCTTTAGGTTGGGGTTTTCCAGCATCTGGAGTTAGGAGTTTGGTTGGAGTTGTTTTTGTAGACAGGGTATTTTCTTTAGGTTGGGGTTCATCTAAAGTTTTTTCGGATATGGATTTACGTGAAACTAATGTTTCATCTTTTGGTTTAGATACTGATTCTGGTGTAAGAGTTTTTGGAGGGATTGAAGCAGGACTTAAAGATTCATCTGTTGGTTTGGTTTTGTCTTGTGGTTTCTCAGGATCAGGAGTTAAGGATTTCCGTGTAGGGGTTTTTGTTGGAGATACCTTTTGCTCCTGAAGTTTGGACTTCTCGGGTTCAGGTGTAAGGGATTTTCTAGTGGCAGTTTTAATTGGCGCTAATTTGTCACTCTTCGGTTTAGGCTTTTCTGGTTCGGACTCTTTTGGTTTTTCCAATTTCTTTTCGACCTCTTTTTTAATCTCAATTTTGGTTTTCTCTTCTACTCGAGTTTTGGTAGGTTCGGGCTTGGGTTTGTCCTCAGGTTTGGATTCTGGTACCTTTTTAGTATCCGTAGCTTGTTGGAAACTATCTTCAATGTGATTGAGTGGTGTGTCAGGGGTTTTCTGTGTATAAATAAATACATGTATTATGTGTTTTGTAAAAGCAAGTATGTAATAAATACATGAAATATGTTACTAGTAGCTTATCAACCAAATACTCACCACTTCTTTTGTGGTTTCCAATTTTTTGGTATCTTTGGTTATCTAAAGAATACATGAATATGTTATTAAAGTTGTCTTACATAAAAGTTCGAAAAAATTTGCGACTAGCAGGCAATTCTAGAGCATAGGCATAGTATTAATATAACAGATTAACAAAAATTAAGTTGCTGTGCAACCAAGACAATAAGATGGCTTCAAAAGGTGATTTACTACCTTGGGTCATAACCAATTGCTTCAAGAAATAATGAGCAGAGATCAAGAATATGAACGCTAGCCTAATTTTAATTTTTTAAAGACATTTAAGAAGGGTTTCAACACTATATATCCTAATATAGTAATATAAGCTCTGAACAACCAAGGCATTGACAAATCATATAAAGAAACCCTACCAAATATATACAGAAATAAAATACTGTATTAAAGACGACGATAAAATTCAAGAATTTTGCAACAACAACAGGCGCCCGACAAGGAGATTCAATATCCTCCAAGCTCTTCACAACAACCTATAAAATGTATTCAAAAAAATGGAGTAGCAGAAAAAACGCAAGCTTATTTATTGATGAAGAATACATCAGCATCAAATTTAGAAATCAGAAAATACACGGAAATGAAATAGCTGATAAATTTACTACACAAAAAAGTAAAGGGACATATGTATAAGCATCGTCTGTGACTGGAAAAAAGCCTGGATCCGAGGCCAACATAACTCTCACAGGGAAAATATGTACAGTCAAACACAAGGCAAAATGTGTATTTTGCGGACGTGTGATAATAGAGCTAAAGTATTGAGGAAAACAAGCAGAAATCAGCTGAGTCATAATAGGCTTCGATACTCGATATACGCCAGTCAAGAAACGCCTGCATACGATGGGATTGTTTTAAGAAGACTTAACTGCAAACTATGCAGCAGAAGAGTTGCAACAGTCAACTATATATTGCATGACTTGGAGTCATTAGATCGCATGCCACTTTTTGGAAACTATCGAGGAATTTCAAAAACATAATGATACCCATCCTCTAGACCTATACAAGCTAGTACAGGGTCCAGAATTCTGGAATGGGTATCATGAGTGAATTGAAGATGTGTCAAAAGCAAACTGGCTGCATTACGACTGGTTTACAATAGACGGTTTCCTTGAAAAAAAAAGGAGGTGGAAAATATTCTAGAGCAAGTGTTGTAATTTAAATAAGAAATTTCTAACAAGAAATAGTATATTAACCACCGTATGAATACAAGGAAGGAAGAAGAGGAAAAGAGAGTGACATTGTGAAAAAGTTTGCTAGAAACACAGCACTAGATAAAAACCAGTGAAGGAGCCAACACGGACATGTGTTGAATATAGATACTCTCTTCAAAAAAGTTAAGTTTAGCTACTATGTCGAGAAATTTTCCCCCCAAAATTTTAAAGATTCTGTAAGCTGCTTACATTGCAAAAAGCTTTAGTACCTTTTTCTTGTCATCTACTAATGATGTGCGCCTGGACTCAGTCTTACTCTCCTCACTTTTTGAAATGGAAGATTTCCTACTAACTTTTCCATCTTTGATAACTTTTTCTTCGGTTTGTATAATTGAGCTTCTGCGTGATTCAGTTTTTACTTCTTCGTTCTGTTTTGTAAAGATTTTTCGTTAACATTTTGTTTTTTCTATATTTTAAATTCCATACATATTACCAGCAAGTAGCATAAAAATTATTATATATCATACAGTCATTCATATCTGCTTTATGTCTTACCACGGAATGTGACAGGGTACTATAAAACAGTTAATGCGATGATAGAAATATAGGAACTAAGGAAGAGAATACTAAACATTAATGTTTGACTGTACGATAATTATAATTTTTATGTTTTTTTCATTTTTAACCGAATATAATTAAGCCTTACCTGTTGAACCGATGTACGTCTTATTTTCTTCTCAACGTCTTTCTTTTCCTGAGGACAAATACAAACAAATAGAACAAAGACAATACGACACAACTCACATACTAACCTCTTCCTTTTTGGCCACAATCTTTTCGTCTTTTTTCTTTTCTTCGTCCTTCTACCAAAAATAAAACATCGTTAAAACAATAAAGAGATATTTAAAAATTGATAAGAGACGCCTATTAAAAAAATTAATTAATTAAGTTTGGACATAATAGTTATTTATGTACCAAGGGCATTATGTAGATGTTTATATCCAAGGGTGACTGTCTTACAAACTGCGACTGTGTTTGTAAATCGCCCGAGGGTATACACATCTATTAATGGCCACGGTGCATACAAACTTCTATATCATACTAGATTGCTATCGTATTCCTAATCTAAATATTTTTAAAAATTCAGAAAATTTATCATAGTAGAATGAGCAATACCGTCGTTAGGGTAAAACATATAATGAATGAACATATGCGGCTGCCAAAGCTAAAAAGTGAAAATGTCAGATCTATCTATCACCGGATCTTCCCAGAATTGCTAATTTTATGTGAATTCTACTAAATAATGTTATGTAGTTAGAATAATTTTATTCCATATTTTGTAACTTCAATAATAAATGTTATTAAGAAGTTATCAATATTTTTTTTGTCTTTATGCCTGTGCGGGCCATAAAGTATACTACTATGTAGTTGGTAACTAAGCAATAAAAACACGATAATGAACTAGTATGACATAAAAAAGTTTAAAACATGTATATTATTTTTAAATACCTTAATTAAAATTTTCTCCTCTTCTTTTCTTTCCTCTTTCTTTTCTATCTTTTTAACAGCTTTCTTTTCTTCTGTTTTCTTTTCCTCTTTCTTTTCTACTTTCTTTTCAACCTTCTCTTCTCTCTTTTCTACCTTTTTTTCTTCTTTTTTCTCTTCAACTTTCTTTTCCTGTTTTTCTTCTTTCTTTTCTTCTTTCTTTTCCTCTACCTTTTCTTCAATAACCTCCTGTAATTAAAATAAATCATTCTATAGCATTTTGATCAAATATCTTGTTAGAAATAAACCACAAGTATGTTTGGTAAGTTATTATCAATGCTATATTTCCAAATGAAATATTTCCAAAACGATATTATTATCATTATACCAAATTCTTACCTCTTCTGATTCTTCTTCTTCTTCATCTTCCTCTTTAACTTCGTTTACTTTAAGTGTAGCGCTTATTTCGTCTTCGCCAAATTCGTTTTTGGCAACACACTTGTATGTAGCGGAATGTGATACTTTACATTTATTAATGCTAAGTCGCGTCACAGTGCCATCAAAAGATATTCTGATTTCTGAAGATTCGGTTATCACAGTGGTGTTCTTGTACCATGTGATTTTGACAGTTTTGTCTTCTATTTTGAGAGAAGTTATAAAATCAACTGATTTTCCTTCGTCAGTAACCTACAAATACATTATAGAGATATATAAATAAATTTTATTAGAAAAGAAAAAATAAAATACTTACGATATTGGTTAGTTTGGTCAATTTTGGCTTGTCTCCTTTGGGTTTCTCCTCTGGAGGTAACTCAGTGACTTCAACAACTTGTGAAGTTGCTTCACCCTTTTCGTTTTTAGCAACTAATTTGTACATACCTTTGTCTCTTTTTTCAACCTCATTAATTTCGAGTTTAACAGTAAATTCGCCCTAAAAGTAATTTAAAAGATTATTTAAATTAATTACGTATGACGTATTGTGAAAACTAACAATAATGCAAGGTGCGTGCAAGATTATGGGCTTATACATTTTTGTTAGGGCTGAGTCAGATAACAGGGAAATTATAAGATGAATGGATTGCTTACGTATGCTGAAGATGTACGAAATACTCAAGAAAAATAATTAGATCGAAGACTAGTATCTTGTGTTTAAAAGAGCCTAAAAAACGTCTCAATTGGACCAAACATATTTTTACAAAGTAACCTTGTATCAATTTATTTACATTGTTGAAACTCAGGACACTTGTATCTTGTCTATAAGGCATGTATCCTCAACTTCTTGTAAACAATAGAAAATGGGGTTGCATTTTGTGCTATTTGAATTGTTGTTATGATTAGAATATTTTATTTTATTTTTATAATTTCAAAGTTTAATTTGGGGTAAGTATTAAGTAACATATTAATTTACAAATATTATATAAATAAATACAAATAGATGTAAGGTATACAAAAAATACACTTCAGGTCGCATTGTGGAAAGGGCTACGAGGCATAAACTAATATTTAATATTAAACATGACCTCTATATATAGAATCTGTAGACTATCAAACTAACACGCTGGAAAATTCTGGAAAAATCTACCAATCAATTTGCTGGAACAATATGGGTACAAGTCGATGACAGCGACGAAGAGGTAAAATAAGAAAGATTTAAATTAGAAAATATATATAAAGAATGTATACTTACGTCTTTAACTTGGTCAACGTGAACGGTATGTCTTGAATCTTCTTTAACGGCTTCACTCTCCTTAAACCATGTACAATCAGGTGCAAACTTACTGAGAACTTTACATTCAACAATAACAGTTTTCTTCTTAATGATTTTAATAACTTTGGGTTTTTCTTTGATAACAGGAATAATTTCGATGTTTAAGGTGAGGTTGGCGTTGAGTTCACCAAGCGTGTTTCTTATATTGCATTTGTACAAGCCAGAGTCGTCAATCCCCGGATCATTTAGTTCCAGTTTGACGTAATATATATCTTCTTCGGTCTGTTTAATACTGATCTTAATTTTGGATGATTCTGTGACTTCTTTGCTTTCTCTGTACCAAACTATGGTGGGTTTAGGATTAGCACGAACTTTACACTCCATGACAACGAGTTTGCCTCCATCGTGTGAGGTTATCCTGGGTTTTTCGACAAACGTTGGTCCTTCTCCTTCTGGTTCTGGTTCTGCTTCGATATTTAAGTTCAGATTTGCGTTGCTTTCTCCGTATTCGTTCTTTACATGACATCTGTAAGTACCCCCATCAGCTGCCGATGGATCCTGTAAATGAATGAATCAATTTATATTTCTAAAATCTCCATAGTTTCTTCCATCTTCATAATAAATGCTGAGAAGTATATAGGTAAAAATACTACATGTTCAACAGCACGTAATTTTGTAAGAAACTTCAAAACATTTTTTATAATAGGATGAAAAAATCAATGTTTTTTTTTTAAATTCCTTTCGGATTGGTTGTAAGTGTTAAAAATTAGTTTAGAACAAACCTTGATTTCTAAGGACAATTCGAATTTGTCTTCTTCGAGATCAACGATCTGGATTTTAATTTTGGAAGATTCCTTGACGGCGGTGGTTCCGCGGAACCACGTGACGTCAGGTTTAGGTTTAGCTTTGCATTTACATTTCATAGTAATGAGAGTGCCACTCTCATTAGGTATGATTTTGGGTTTCTCAAGAAAAGAAGGCGCAAAGCCATCAGCGCTATCTCCACCTGTAACACAAATAAGTTAGGGAAGTTCTAAAAGTAAGTGATGATATCAAAGGCCATGCTCATGCAAAATGACAGTAACACAGGTTCGAAGACAGAGTGTTGGTTGTGGCAAGACGTCACTGGAACAAAGTGGAAATGAGTAACGGAATTGGACGTTTCACAGACACATAATACAGATACATAGTAATTGTACAGATTGAACAGTTCCTGGACGCAGCATACCTTGGAAGTTCAATGCAATATTTGCATTGCTTTCACCAAATTCATTGAAAGCGTTACATCTATAATGTCCGCCATCTTCGCGAGTGGGATTTGCGATCTCTAAAGTGAGAAGATAAGTGTCTTTATAAGTGGTTTTTCGGAGCATGCGTACTCGCGGGCTGTCCGCGATGCTCTTCTCGCTCTGAAACCACGTTATATCGGGGTCGGGATGTGCCTCAAGAAGACACTCCATGATGAGGACATCGCCTTCTTGTCTGATGGTTGGCTTTTTGGGAAACCTCGGCGCCTTTCCGTCGGGTATTCTATAAGAAAGACAGAAATAATCGTATCTAGGTATGAAGTATATAGGTGTTTGTCTTACTTGGGTTTTTCTATACCCTCGAAATTTAAGTTGATGGTAGCGACGCCTTGACCAAATCGATTTTTCGCAACGGCGCGGTACTCTCCACGATCATTCCTTTTGACGTTGGCTATTTGCAGTTGTGCCAGATAGTAGATCTTCTCATCGACTTCCATAGACATCGAGTACCGACTATTCTGTTTGATTTCTTCCTTTCCGTGGAACCTAATGAAGTGCGTAACAAGAACATTTATGTAATGACGTAATTATAAGCAAATTCGTATTCGTATTATAATGGTAACTACTATTATCTATTATTGCTGTTTAAAGGATTAGATGTTTATTTTTTTTATATACATACCATTGTATTTCTGGTTTGGGTTCACCGACGCAGCGACACAGGAAGGTGATGGTGGAACCGTCTTCCGTCTGCCTGATGAGTGGTCTCTCCGTGAAGGTTGGCCTGATGCCCTCCTTTTCCGGCACAGGTGCCTCATCGCCTAGTGAGCAGAAACTCTCCTAAACTGGCTGTATCAAGACACAGGACAGCCAGCAACACTCGCGCAACTAACAATGCTTACCGAAAAATAAAAAGCTCAGCTTTTAATCATTCAATCGTGTTAAAGAGTGAAAGAGATATTTATTGACTTTTTTGTATTACAACTCTGAAAGAAAAGTGTCACATTTGCAAGAACATGGCCTTAGACTTAGTATTAAATGTTGTTAACAAAACAAAAGTGTTGATGATGCGGGTGGTAGGTTCCTCATAGTTCTTAGTTTGGCCTAAAAAAACTGAAACGTTCAATCCAGCCACACTGTGTCTGCCAGGTACTTATTATTAGAGGGTAGCCAGTTCGCAAAAGTAGATTGCGAAGTGTTACACTCGGTCTATTCTAAGCTTTAATTCACACAAAACGAGATCCATATTTTTAATGTACATATTAATTAGAAATGATTTGTTAAAACTGCATATTAAAAGCTGAGCTGAGATTAAGCATCGGTTAGTCCATTGTACTGTGCACGAGTGGCTGACTTACTTGTCCGTAACTTGCTGCTATTCGAGAGTTTAGTAGGGAAGAAATTGCTTAGGACTGTGTGTATTTATTAAAAAGATAGTGTAGGTGTTGTATGTGTATTTATTGGATGCTTGTGAGGATTGTATGTTTTGCAAGCCGAAGAAGCTTTTACTATATCAAGATTAGACAAAATTAGGAAGAAAGGAACTACAACAACTATAAATTAGCTACTGCGGCTGTTGCTATAAATGCTGGTATCACATGTGTCTCTTACGCTTTAGTCTATAAATTTAGATCTGACTACTTGATTGACTCCAATTGATCTGATCATGACTATGATTGTGATTATGATTATTCAGTTAATTCTATGGTTATTCGCTTATTGCTTTTGCTTATTGCTTCCAATTCTCAAAATCAGTACTGGACGGCTGAGGCTGACAAAAGGACACACAAAGCAGATACAAGAAGCGGAACAAAAACACTTACTGTCAAAGTTGAGGCTGATTGTGGCGTTACTTTCTCCCAAGTCATTTTTTGCGGTCACCTTGTATTTGCCAGCATCCTCTACCGTGACATCGATTATTTCAAGGGTCGCAAAATATGAATGGCCGTCTTTATCTATCCTCAACTGAAATTCAATAACATATCTTTAGTCTTTTTACATTATAAAGATAAATATTTAGTTTCATATAAACAATTATTGCAAATATTACAAAATTTAAATGTATATAATCATTTTATCTTTTTTAATTATTAAAAATATTTCTTAACATTTTTTTTTATTTAATTTAACGTGCTTGTGACAGCTTCGGCCATTAGCACGAGGCACCGTGGATACAATTATATTAGGTACAATTACATATTATAATATACTATAGTTATATATTATTTAGTAAGTTTTCTAGCTTCAGGAACTGGATAGCTGTGATGACTTGACTCTGGTTCGATAATATATCTGTGATGTCGCCCTTCATGCCCAGTTCTTGACGTCGTTTATTGTAATGAGGGCAGTCCACAAGGATGTGTAGAACGCTTAGTGGAGATTGGCAATAGTGACAGATTGGCTTAGGTGTAGAATTCATTAGGTGACCGTGTGTAAATCTGGTGTGACCGATACGTAATCTTCTAGCAACAACAATCTCATTTCTGAAATTGAAAAAGACAGAAAATATTTTATTTCACGTTCAAAGCGTCTATGTACCTATTGATACGTATTTCAATATACTCTGTATGAGTACGAGAAACAAATTCGTTAGGATTTCTGCTTAGATGAATAGACATGTCGTGGAATGCAAATTTTAGATTCCCCATGTCTCTATTAACATCTTTATCATCGTTTGGCCATGCCTTGCAATTTTTAGAAGGCTCCAGATTAAAGCAGAAATCTGAATTTGTTTCGAAACTATCTTACCGATTTTTCTATCAGATGTCGCTATTGCGTCCATAACGAAGTCATGTTATTGTTACTTCTAATAAGACAGAGAATTTTATTTTTCACGTTAAGAACGGCTATGAATAACTATTCTGATGAGCTTTATTAAAGCGAAATACGTATCAATAGGTACATAGACGCTTTGAACGTGAAATAAAATATTTTCTGTCTTTTTCATTTTCTTCGGATCTACTCTGTATGAGTACGAGAAACAAATTCGTTAGGATTTCTGCTTAGATGAATAGACATGTCGTGGAATGCAAATTTTAGATTCCCCATGTCTCTATTAACATCTTTATCATCGTTTGGCCATGCCTTGCAATTTTTAGAAGGCTCCAGATTAAAGCAGAAATCTGAATTTGTTTCGAAACTATCTTACCGATTTTTCTATCAGATGTCGCTATTGCGTCCATAACGAAGTCATGTTATTGTTACTTCTAATAAGACAGAGAATTTTATTTTTCACGTTAAGAACGGCTATGAATAACTATTCTGATGAGCTTTATTAAAGCGAAATACGTATCAATAGGTACATAGACGCTTTGAACGTGAAATAAAATATTTTCTGTCTTTTTCATTTTCTTCGGATCTACTCTGTATGAGTACGAGAAACAAATTCGTTAGGATTTCTGCTTAGATGAATAGACATGTCGTGGAATGCAAATTTTAGATTCCCCATGTCTCTATTAACATCTTTATCATCGTTTGGCCATGCCTTGCAATTTTTAGAAGGCTCCAGATTAAAGCAGAAATCTGAATTTGTTTCGAAACTATCTTACCGATTTTTCTATCAGATGTCGCTATTGCGTCCATAACGAAGTCATGTTATTGTTACTTCTAATAAGACAGAGAATTTTATTTTTCACGTTAAGAACGGCTATGAATAACTATTCTGATGAGCTTTATTAAAGCGAAATACGTATCAATAGGTACATAGACGCTTTGAACGTGAAATAAAATATTTTCTGTCTTTTTCATTTTCTTCGGATCTACTCTGTATGAGTACGAGAAACAAATTCGTTAGGATTTCTGCTTAGATGAATAGACATGTCGTGGAATGCAAATTTTAGATTCCCCATGTCTCTATTAACATCTTTATCATCGTTTGGCCATGCCTTGCAATTTTTAGAAGGCTCCAGATTAAAGCAGAAATCTGAATTTGTTTCGAAACTATCTTACCGATTTTTCTATCAGATGTCGCTATTGCGTCCATAACGAAGTCATGTTATTGTTACTTCTAATAAGACAGAGAATTTTATTTTTCACGTTAAGAACGGCTATGAATAACTATTCTGATGAGCTTTATTAAAGCGAAATACGTATCAATAGGTACATAGACGCTTTGAACGTGAAATAAAATATTTTCTGTCTTTTTCATTTTCTTCGGATCTACTCTGTATGAGTACGAGAAACAAATTCGTTAGGATTTCTGCTTAGATGAATAGACATGTCGTGGAATGCAAATTTTAGATTCCCCATGTCTCTATTAACATCTTTATCATCGTTTGGCCATGCCTTGCAATTTTTAGAAGGCTCCAGATTAAAGCAGAAATCTGAATTTGTTTCGAAACTATCTTACCGATTTTTCTATCAGATGTCGCTATTGCGTCCATAACGAAGTCATGTTATTGTTACTTCTAATAAGACAGAGAATTTTATTTTTCACGTTAAGAACGGCTATGAATAACTATTCTGATGAGCTTTATTAAAGCGAAATACGTATCAATAGGTACATAGACGCTTTGAACGTGAAATAAAATATTTTCTGTCTTTTTCATTTTCTTCGGATCTACTCTGTATGAGTACGAGAAACAAATTCGTTAGGATTTCTGCTTAGATGAATAGACATGTCGTGGAATGCAAATTTTAGATTCCCCATGTCTCTATTAACATCTTTATCATCGTTTGGCCATGCCTTGCAATTTTTAGAAGGCTCCAGATTAAAGCAGAAATCTGAATTTGTTTCGAAACTATCTTAACGAATCTCATTTCTCTTAATATTTAATGTATGATGTTATTTAAAAAGTCTTTAAATTTAATTAAATATAATCTATATTAGTAAACATTTCCGTTTTTGTTGTATATATCGGTTCAGGTAGAAAGAAGTTTTGATTGAATAGCGCTATTACTATTATTGAAGTTTTTAAAAATTTAATAAATTTGAATTTTTCAAGCACTTTCAACCAACCCATAGTTCATCTTACTGGTGTAGTTTATTTGTGAGTAAAATTTATGTGTAATTAATGTCACAAATATTCTCAAATTATTTAGTAGGAATCGATATCAAAGGAGAGTATCTGTGTGGCTTTCGACCGAGAAGATCACCACTAGATCAATTATTTATTATTAGAAAACTGCTGGAAGAGAGTTGGAAATTTATTAAAGATGTTTATAAATTTCCGATAACTTTTTTTTGTCTTTATAGAGAGGGGTTCTGGAATCTTCAAAAGACATCTCAGTCCAGGACGCCGCCTGACTGACCTTAGTGCAGGATTCGTTCTTCGTACTCCCGGCGATAGTTCCCGAGGTACTTTAAAATGCCCTCTTTTCGCCAAGTCTACGCCGAACGCCTACCTGCTAAACCAAACCCTCCTCTGTTATCCAGCGATCCGGAAGCGGAATGACCGCTGTAAGGCCGGCATCTCTTCCGAAGCACTACCTTCATCCATTCATTCTCCATTCATCCACATCCACACTCCATTCATCAACAAGGAGGCTCCCTGTCTCGTTCCAGGTAGCGTGTAGAAGACCCTCATCGCTCCTAGTACGGCATCACTCCTAGACGGACATTTCCTCCTTCCCCACAGTCTGACCCACTTTTCTAGCTTCAACTTCCAGCATCTTTCACTTTTACCGCTGCCGTTGATCCAGCTGTCTTTCTTACTCTTCTTTTTTCTTGATCACTGCACTGATATAGTTGTGTATGCTAGTCCAAACTGATTTATTTTCAATCATTCTTTCAATCATTTCTCTCACTGTAACAAATTTCACACCTGTCTCTCTTTCCATTCTGTTCCTTTCTACTATCCATCTGTTGCAATCTAGCATCATATGTGTCACAGTGTCGAAGTGTCCACAGTATAGACATTCATCTGTGTCAGCCTTTCCGAACTTAGAGAGGTAGGCCCTAAAACACTCGTATCCTGTGAGCACCTGCGTCAGGAAATAATCCAGTCATCTGTGACCACAGTCCAGGTAATTATATGATAGCATCATGTGAATGACCATGGAAAGTATAGAAGTACGAAGTAAGATTATTAATTTAAGAAACATATGTATAGATAATTCAATAGCTAATATAATAATAATGGTTTAAAACAACGCGATGGGCTAACAGGTCACATAAGCGGGAAGTATTCTCAGACCAGGGTCCCAAAATAATTCTGGCGCACGCAGACGATATAGACATTAGCAGGTAGTCCACCAAAACAAAGAGAATGTTTGTGAAAATAGAAGTCACAACAAAAAGAAGTAGGACATCCATTAAGAGAAAATGAGATATATCCATATCAGTCGCAGATCATCTACGTAATGTATCAAATCGCTTCCGCGTTCCAATCTTTTTATTTTTTCTTTACTTTTCTAATTTAGTAAAACATCCCGTATATTCGACCATTACTCTGCCGTCCATTCGCAATAACTTTTTTATGACCATTTTACAAATTTTACCGCCAATAAAAAGTTCCGTTTGCCATATATATTTCCTTTGAAATTTTCTAAATAATGATCTCTTCTAATAAATTCAAATTTTGTTAAATGTAATCCCCAAAACTGTTAGTTCAAACAAAGCACTTTTCGCTAATATAAATATATCTAATTTTTTGATTCCACTCATTCTTCCGTCTTCCACTGAAGAAGATGTAACGATTTGCTATCACCAGATCGGTTCGTCGAATGACTTTTTTATTAATTGGCTAAGATATGTTATAGTTATCTTAAATTTTTTTGTATCTGTCGTTTCTTCTCCTGTCAGGTATCTTATTGTTCATACGTACAGGGTCTTAGTTGTGATTGGTATTTTGCAAATATTTGTTGCCAACAATATTTTTTGGCTTAACCGCTATCGAAACAAAGAATTGAAAAGCCTGTATAACCAACCAAGTACAATCAACGAGATAAAAACGCAAGAGAAGCTGGCTGGATATAGACATAAATTTAGAGAGAAAAGAACTGCCAATTGGTGCACCAGTCTTATCTTTGTCACTTTATCTCCTGTATTTATTATGATATGGTGTCTAATTTTGAACTCCTATCTATTGTCTTCCTTAAGTAATGAATGTATATAACCGTCATTATTTTCATAATAATTGTTAATGTACATAATCTCGTCTGCTTTTCCAATATCATACTTTTAGGAGAATCGTTTTGTAGATACAGAATACAGGTGTGTCATTTATTTTTATTTTTGTTGGAGAGTGAATTTTCACGAGCTCGTTATTAGTTTAAAAAAACAACAGCTGACACACATGTTGCTAAAACAAAATTAGAAAATAGTTGTCATTGCCAAGTCTAAAATGTATTACAGAAGATATTTCATAAGATTTGAATACTAGTACAATGTTGAATGCTGTAATACAATTTTAGAATTCACTAATTAGACGATATAAATATTTGATATGTGATATATATTAACGTAATGAAATAGTGCATGTGTCTCTTGTTTTTTATCATTTCAGAGGCTGAAATACCCGCTTAGCGTTTTAATAAAAAAAATAGCAATGAAACTATAATCGAATTTAAATCAAAGCAAATACTCGATCATTTGAGTGTGTTTAGTGACTTTTTGGCACTTTTCATCGTAAATCAGAAATAACGATTCTCCGTTATAATATCACAAAAATAGGATAACTCTAACAATCTAGATTTGATAATAGATAGAAACAAACGTTAAGAGCAAATATTTAAACAATAAGTGACAAGTATTATGATAATGGTTGTTAAAATTTTTAGATTAGCTGTTAAATTACTACTTTATTCATGCTATTTCTCAGACTTAAGTTGTTATTACTGAAACAGTCAACGAGAAGCAATGTTTGAGCTCCTTTTTGTTAATACTGGTGACAACATGACGTTGAGAACATATGTATCTGTATCTGTAGAGTAGGGAGGGCGAGTTAAGTTTCACAGCACTTAGGCCACAATTGACCCATTGTGCATCCTCCCAGAGAGCTGTCACCCTTAGCTCATTGTCCATCCTGCCATTTCTAGGAAGGTGGACAAGTCACCAGGAGACATCTCTCTTATGTGGGCAGGTGTGAACCAGGACTCGCTGAACGCGTACTCTCGTATTAACAATAACTCTGGGAGTTCACATAGGACATGCTTCTCGTTCACACTTCCTACATAGAGGTGTGTCTGCTAGCCCCAGTGTGTGGAGGTGTTTGCTTAGTTGACAATGACCAGTTAAAAAACCAACTGTCAAACGTAGGTTTTTCCTGGTCATTCCCAAGTACTTCTTTGATGCTGACTCTTCAAGGTTACTTAGTGTTACCCTGGCAAGTTTACATCCTTGCCCTTCTTCCTATCTTTTTACGGTTTGCGTATGGGAGTGACATTTGACAATTTCGGCGATTGTTGTAGTTGACCAACCAAAAAGATCCCCAGGTCCTAAGAGTCTTAGGCCTGCCGCCTTCCTAGATAATTGGTCAGCAATGCGGTTGCCTTTATTCCTATTGTGTCCTTTAACCCACCTCAGGATGATGGTATTACCATCCGAAGCTTGAGTTAGTGACTCGTGACACTCCATTACTAACCTTGATAAGATATGTGGTCTATTCAAGGTTAGTAGCGCTTGTCTGCTATCTGTGTAGATCATTATAGTTTTCCCTGCTATACCTTTTTGGGTTATCTCTTTTGCGGCTATAAAGATACCAGTCAGTTCTGTCTGAACTACGCTGGCATTTTTGCCCATACCCCACTTTATTCTTAGATTCAGTGATCTGGAGTATATCCCGCATCCTGAGCCTTCTTTCATTTTGGAGCCATCGGTGTATATGCAATAGGCATTTGCCACGTTTGTCTCCCTATACTGTCTTGTTTCGATTTTGTAAGGTTTGTTAAAGACAAACTTTGGTTCAATTGAGTGGCAGCCTGCCTGTAGCAGTGGTAGCGCATCCAGCTCTCCCCGCCAGAAACGAGTTCTCAATTGTCCCATTCCTACATCAAGGTTTGCACCAGCTGAGCGCAGTCGCATCATTGTCACTAGCGCCACCTCTTTGACATATATATCTAGAGGCGTGATGCAAATGATCAACTCCATTGCAGCAGTTGGTGTTGTTTTCATGACAACTGTCATATTTATGCAAGCCATCCGCTGAATATGGTTTAGTTTGTTAATCGCTGTTGTCTGTAGCACTTTTGGTACCCAAACAATAGCTCCGTAAGTTGGCATTGGCCTAATGGCAGCAGTGTAGACCCAGGCGATCACCCTGGGCGTAAGGCCCCAGGTGCGTCCGACCGTTCGTCGACACTGCTCATAGGCAATATATGCTCTTTTAGCTCTACCATCTAAGTGTGAGTTCCATGTTAACTTCCTGTCAAGGATAATACCAAGGTACTTCACCTCGTCAGAAAAATTTAGACTGTAGTTTAGAATCCTTGGAGGTATAAAGCCCGTGATTCTTCTTTTTCTGGTAAAGAGGACCATCTCTCTTTTCTTAGGATTTATAGATAGATAGTGAGTGTTCCTTGCACCATGTTTCTATTAGTCGGAGAGCAACTTGTAATCCCTCACATGGTGTGTTCTCAAACTTACCGCTTTGCAGGACAGCAATGTCGTCTGAATAGGTTATTGTGTAGAAACCGTTGCTGCTGAGTTGGTTAACCAGGGTATCTAGAACTATGTTCCAGAGGAGTGGTGATAGCTCCCCTCCCTGTGGACACCCCCTCGTTGAGAACATTATATGTTATAAATTATTTTGTTATTTTTCTGACATCTAATATATGATATATTGACACATGACAATTTGACACATGTGGCATTACATACTACTACAAGGCTAAGGGAAAATATTTAATATTGACATTCTTAATTTTTATGTATACATGACTCTGTTTGTTTTTCAATGTGCCTCTAGTAAGTTGTCGTTCCCTCGTTTTCGTGGTCTTGAAGAACCTTGCCATCCTTACTACTCTATTTGTTGTCATTCGGCTTATATGACGTTGCATTTTACTCTTCGATTTCTTACCCAGTCCTTGATGTTCTCCACCTTGCATCTACGTCGTATATCTGTACTTCTAGCTCTGTCCCATAGTGTTTTACCATAAATTTTTCTGTTTTCATCTCTGCTGTTTATACCAGCCTTTTGTCCTGTCTGTGTCAGGTCGTGTTTCTGCCGCGTATGTCATAATTGGTCTGATGACTGTTTTGTAAATTCTGCCTTTTATATCTTTCTCAATATTTTTATTTCCCCATATTGTTTCATTCAGGCAACCTGCGTCTCTGTTTGCTCTATTCACTTGATCTTTCACTTCTGTTTCGAGCTTTCCGTAGCTAGATATAGTGTGATGCCAAGATATTTAAAGTCCATCTGTGTTCTATTATCCAGTTTACATCCTAGTACATTTTCTGTTATAACCATGCAATTTGTCTTTTTTGGGGAAATTAACATTTTAAATTTTCTGGCGGTTATATTAAATTGGTGCAGCATACGTTGTAAATCATCTTCACTTTGAGAGAGTAGTATAGCGGCGCCTGCATAGCAGATTGTTTTATGCATCCTTTTTTAGTTATTATATTATAATATATATAATATTAATAATTTTTATTAATATTATAAATTATATTAATATTGACATTATCAACATTGAAGTTGGTTTAATTTTAGTTTGTGTTCTTATTTTGAATGATTTATATATGCAGATGTCATTTTCGCACATTCTGACCAACACCAGAGCACTACACTAATGGTTGCAACGATATGGTTCGTGTATCTTGTGGAGGATCTGACTCTCTATTTTGTAATTTTAACGTTTTCTTCATGATAAGCTATTGATCATCTTTATCATATCATATTGATCATATTTCTAATGTCTTCATCGATGTTATCAAGGAACCTTGTTCTGGGTCTTCCTCTTCTTCTTTGACCAATGGGTCTATCAAGGGCGTGTTTCTAGCTGGGTATAGATTCGTCTTAGTACTTGTACTTCAAAACAGTCTAACTCTTTTCATTATTTTTTGTTAGAGTCTAGGTCTCTGAACCATATATTAGCACTGGGTTTATTATTGTTATGTAGAGTTTTATCTTTGCATTTTTCGATATAATTGAGGATTTAAGAAGGGGATTGAGCCCAAAATATCATCTGTTTGGCCGTACAAATTCTGCAGTATATCTCTGCGATAATATTATTTGAAGTGTTAGCTATCAGCTATCAAATATACAAATTTGTTCACTGCTTCGGTGACGTCGTTTTCTATAACAAGTGGCCATGTTATTTCTGATTGCATGTATTTCGTTTTGTTGGTGTTTATGATTAAACTCATTTTTGTAGCCGATTCTTTTAGTGCTACATACGCCTCTTGTACAGCGTTTTTCGTTCTCCCAACACTATTGAAACAGCATAGGCAAGGATTTGCACTGATTTGTATATATTTAGCCGGTGGTTGTAATTTGTGATACATATTTCTCATTGTTTTACAAATTCTGATAAAATTTTTTTATTTGTTCTAGTATTATTTGTAAGAGTATTTCGCTGCAGTGGTACATAAAAAACTATAAAAATAAATTTGTATGTGTGACTATAGTTGTAGAAAAAGTAAACGAAAAACTGAAGTAATTTGGACGACCACACTGTCATTCCCAATATAACGTGAAAAATGAATCAAATGTTTCACATTTAGCTATTTACAGGCCATCCAAATTATTTATAGGAACTTTTGAAACAACAAAATGTCTCCATGGGATCCAGAGCCAAGTCAAAAAAAGCTGAGAATGTAAATAGATTATATAACAACTGGTAAGGTTTTGAAATCGTTTAAAAATTATAAATGCTTCAAAAACATATTTTTTGTTTGTGAAGAGTATACTTTTGTCTTACTTCTTTTTTTAAACAATACATAGTTAGATTGAATGATTTATGACATCTTCTCTTGGTACAACTTGTCTCCTTGGGTGCAGTAATAAGTATAAAACAAATTTGTGTGACTTAAAAATTAACCTAATGACTGTCATTACAATTAGATTGGGTTGGTATTTGGGCATATTTTTACGACAGTTCAGTAAGATTGATTCCATATAGAAAAATTTCTAGAACAATATTAAAGTCGTGGTAAGATGACACAATATCTTTCCGGAGAGAGTTTTGAACGACTTGCAGTGGATTCTTATTCTCGGTCTACTTTCCAAAACAAAGAGAGAAAACAAGTACTTAATGGCAGAATGTGTAAAGGCTTAAGAAGTATTCATAATACACTTTGTATCAAGACATAGAGTTTAGAGTTACGTTCTGATGAAAGACGAAATTTTGAATCAGAACTATTTCTATATAAGAAATAATGAAAATCTTGGGTATTAAAAAAACTCGCATTACGCCTTTCGATCCTTAATCAACCGGAATGGTCGAAAGACATAATAGAAGTGTTTGTCAATATCTTTCAATTTTTATAATGTTATTCCTCTATTCCTGTTAGCCTATGGAAGTTCCAAACAAAAAGCAACTCCATCGATGATGATCAAAAGAAGAGAAATGAAGCTTTCTCAAAATCTTATTTTCGAGAGATTGAAAAAAATTTGAAAGAAAAATTGGAAAAAGTCTAAAAATTTTCTTGTAAAAGCTTAAAGCTTTAATGTGATAAAGCCAAAGACAGACTCAATATGCATTCTACTAGGATAACTTTTGAAAGAGGTGGCCCAGTATGGTTATACAATCCCAAATGTAAGAAAGAACTTTGTCCGAAACTTCAACAAAACTGGGAAGGACCGTATACCATACTGCAGAAAATAAACGATGTAATCTACCACATCCAGTTTTCAGCTAGAAGTAAACCCAAGGTAGTTCATATCGAGAGATTAGCTTCATACCTAGGAATGATCCACCCTGTTGGTTTCAATCGGTCCCTGATACACCAATTACTCGAGGCGAATAACTATGAAGGAAGGAGCAGTGTTAGAATAGTTCCGTAAATTGATTTTACATAGAAAAATCTCTTGTAGAAAAAAAAGTACTAAAAATCTAGGTTGTCAAAAAATGTTTATAAACACAGGAAGTTAACAGTTTAAGTAACAGTATTGTTTGCTGTTTCAAATGAAGTGATTTTACAGAAGTGCACTTGTAACTCTGTGACAACATTTTTTAAAAATTTTGACAAATATAAATATAGAATTATTAGTTTATATTGATTTTTTTAAATTCAGTTTTGACACTGATCAAAAAGTCTCTATTTATTTACTTATGTAGTATGCGTGGTGATGTACACGCTAAATATATTAAAATAGACGATACACTGGTCTTAATAAAAATTTTATTTTTACATCTTTAAAATGACCTACTTCAAACTACCTTTCAAGATAGAATTAGAACCCACATGGTGAAATTCACTGTAGGAGTTCTAAAAATAATTTTCTTTAAAGGAAACCTTATACATAAATATACAAAACTCACTGGTTTTAATTATAGCACATTTATTAAGTTGTATACAGTAGCAAGATATTTGGAGTCCCAATATTGACAGTGCTGGCCCCAATAAATTTTTATTAATAGTAGGCTTAGTTTCATAAATATTGAATATTATTATAGTTTTCCGTCCTAATTCTTCTCAATTGTGGAAATTACACAAAAATCTGTCGAGTATATTTCTTTGCACACAGGCAAACCAGCTGTTCACCCAAAAAGTACCTATCCATCCAATCGCTTTACTGTATTAATAAATAAATTACTAGAAAGATTAATATGTAACAAAATAAGCTCGAAAATAGTTAAATATCATCCAATCGAAGAAGTAGGTTTTAAATCAAAACGAAGTTATACTGATTAAGTCTTATCACTCTGTACATATCTTTTAAAGAAACCGTCTTCTACTGCTTATATGTCTACAGTAGGGAGAGAATTATAAATTCTATGCACTTTTCCTTCTAAATTCACAGCTAGAAAATTGCTATATTACGTCTAATAATATTTTAGGACCGTATGGGGAAGATATTAAAAACTGCACTAGGAATAGGCCAAGATTTCCTAAGATTAAAAACTGAGATAAACCACTGGAATGTCTATTGGGGGTATATATATATATATATATATATATATATATATATATATATATATATATATATATATATATATATATATATATATATATATATATATATATATATATATATATATATATATATATATATATATATATATATTGTTACGTAAAAATATGAGTCATAGTTTTAACCTTTAAAACATGTTTTTATTCTAATATGTTGTAGAGTTTACGAGAGGCCTCGATTTACCTGAGCGACCTTCCAGAACCAATGCGAGGGAAATCCAGTTTGCCTTTACCGTTTCGCCATCGAAGGTTTTGGATTTTTCGAGATAACGGCACTGGTATATAATAACGGAACTTTATTTGGAAGGGACAGTTAATTCGGACGACGCGCTCGCGATAAAATGTTACGTTCGCTTTTTAATAAATTATGTATGTTTAGTGAAAATAAATAAATATCAGTCATTGTGCTTTTTAATGAATTAAGATAAGAACAAGACATTATAAATTAAAGACTTAACAATTAATAAATTCACAACAAATGGTGTCAGAAGTGGGATCGAACATAAATTAGACTTATAATAATAATACAAGTGAATATAAAATAAATTGTGAAAATGGCTACGATTTATGAGCTGACAGTGACTAATTTAAGAAGACATCTCGAAGACAGAGAATTAGCTTCTACCGGAAAAAAGGCTGAGTTAGTCCAACGACTAAAGAACGCTTTGCTAGAAGAAGGACTAGATCCAGAGACTTATATATTTGAAGATGCTGTCCTCTCGTCGATTTCGAAAGTTTCTTCTGATGTAGCCAAAGTTTCTAGTGACATCGCATCATTAGAGAACAAAGTTTCTGACGATATTTCGAAAGTTTCTTCTGATGTAGCCAAGGTTTCTGGTGATGTAGCCAAAGTTTCCGGCGACATCGCTTCGTTGGAAGACAAAGTTTCTAACGAGATTTCTTCGCTGGAAAGCAAAGTCTCTGCTAACATCTCTTCGGAAATCTCTAAAGTCACTTCTGAGATGTCTGCCCTGGACGATAGAATGTCTTCATTAAAAAACCAAGTTGCTGCCGATATGTTAG
This sequence comes from Diabrotica undecimpunctata, assembly GCF_040954645.1. NCBI lineage: Eukaryota > Metazoa > Arthropoda > Insecta > Coleoptera > Chrysomelidae > Diabrotica > Diabrotica undecimpunctata. The sequence continues at coordinate 44,668,520 of NC_092812.1, forward strand.
CCTTCGAAGAAAAGATATGGAAAGAGATGGAAAGGAAGATGGAGGAAACAGGGACAGCAGAGAGAGGTAACAATCCGATTACAGTGGAGATAAAAGAAGACCAGACGAAATTTAAGTTGGAGACACGGCCGAAATTTGAAGGAAGTGGAGGTTCTATTCATGTTAAAGTCCCAACTTTCGACGGAAAATCATCATGGAACAACTACATGAAACAGTTCGAATCAGCCGCAAGAGCAAATGGATGGTCTGAAAAAGAAAAGGCGGTAAACCTGACTATCGCCCTTCGAGGAGATGCCTTAGATGTGCTTCAGACCATAGCCGTAGAGGAGACCGATGATTTCGAACAACTGAAGAAGAGGTTAAATATGCGATATGGCCACGAACATTTGGAGCATGTATATCAGTCACAGCTTAAAAATCGTAGACAGAAGAAAGATGAGGCTCTTCAAGAATATGAGGTAGATATTGCCAGATTAGTACGATATGCTTATCCAACAGCTCCCGAAGACATGATGGAAAAATTGGCCGTTCAAACGTTTATTGATGGTCTTCGTGATCATGAAATGCAGAGAACACTGCGATTAGCTCGTCACAAGACGCTGGTTGATGTCCTATCCGCCGCCCTCGAATACGAGTCAGCTACGCAGGCCTCTGGCGGGTACAGTAAAGTTAGGACTGTAAAAGAGGAAGGAGATGAAGATAAACTTGACCAGCTCGTTAATATGATGAAAAGCATGACATACAAGAAAACGAAGACCATCAGATGCTGGAATTGTGGCGAAATAGGACACGTACGAAGCTCCTGTAAGCACCCTAGGTACGACGCAAATCAAGAAACTCACCATCAGGAAAACTAGAACGGGTCAGCCTTAGGGGGGCAGCTTCGACCCAGAACTTTTCCAAAGACCCTCTCATACTAATAGCTTCTTTGAAATGTCGTGAAGATAGTGTATATGTAGATGGAGACATAAATGGTAAAAAGCATACGTTGTTGGTGGATACCGGAGCGACCAGAACCATTATACGCCCGACAGTTATAAACAGCCGAAAGAAACTGTTACCAACGAGGTTACGACTTCGGACCGCTACAGGTGAAAATGCCAACATTCATGGAGAAATCCAGGTACAATTGGGAATTGGGGCAGAAAAGTTTGTCCATACTGTTATAGTTGCTGACATCGAAGAGGATGTTATATTAGGAATGGACGTAATGAATATGCATGGATTCCAATTGGATTTTAAGAATAAGGTAATCAAAGTTGGCAACGAGGAGGTATTTCTCCATCCACATAATGACAACACTGTGCAAGCAGCCATTACAGAAGATACAGTCGTGCCTGCGAGAAGCGAAACGATCATAGTAGCGCGACTACAGGGAATTGTAGACGAAGGGAGACCTGTTATGATGGAGCCTTGGAACCACGACGATGAGGTTGGCCGTGGAATCATAATTGGAAAGGAATTGGTGACTTCGGCTAAAGAAATTCCTGTGAGACTTATCAATGTCAACGACTACCCAGTGACCATAAAGAAAGAGACAAAAGTAGGAACTTGTGTACCTGTGACATCCATAATTCGTCAGGCGACAACATCTGATAATTCCAACGACAAATTCGACCAAATGGTTGCAGTTGCAGGACAGTCTCTAAATCAGATGGAGAAAAGGAAATTAAGGGAATTTCTTCGGCAGTATCGTGATATTTTCGTACCGAAAGGAGGAAAGACGGGAAGAACTACCGTTGTTAAGCATAAAATTGATACTGGTAATGCTAAGCCAATTCGTCAAACAGCTCGACGATTACCACAGGCGAAGAGAGAGGAAGCTGAAACGATTGTCCAGGAAATTAAGAAAGACGGGGTGATAGAACCTTCTACGAGTCCATGGGTCTCTCCGGTGGTCCTGGTTAAGAAGAAAGACGGAACGACGAGGTTCTGTGTGGATTACCGTTTGCTGAACAACGTTACCAAGAAAGATAGTTATCCTCTGCCTCGGATCGATGACACATTGGACACATTGGCTGGAAGTAAATTGTTTTCTACTTTAGATTTGAAGTCTGGATACTGGCAGGTAGAAATGGACCCAGTCGATAAAGAAAAGACAGCCTTCACCACAGGATCTGGATTGTGGCAATTCAACGTTATGCCATTTGGACTTTGTAATGCTCCTGCGACATTTGAGAGGCTTATGGAAAATGTGTTGAGAGGGTTATCTTGGAAAACATGCCTGGTTTATTTAGATGACATAATCGTCTTGGGGGAGACATTCGAAGATCATTTGAGGAATTTAGAAAACGTTTTTAATCGACTTAAAGCTGCCCAATTGATGCTAAACCCCAAGAAGTGCCAGCTATTTCAAGGTAAAGTCAATTATCTGGGTCATATAGTCAGTAAAGAAGGAGTGGCCGTGGATAAGGGAAAAATCGATTCCATTAAGGAATGGCCAAAACCAACTGACAAACATCAAGTGAGAAGTTTTCTTGGACTATGTACTTACTACCGGAGGTTTATTAAGAAGTTTGCAGATATCGCTAAGCCATTAACGCGACTTACAGAGGAAGCAAGAGAATACCGCTGGGATATAGACTGCCAAAATGCCTTTGAAACGTTGAAAAAGCATTTAATAACAGCACCAATTTTGGGGTATCCACTGCCAGAAGGAGAGTTCATCTTAGATACGGATGCAAGTAACGTGGGAATTGGAGGAGTGCTGTCTCAGATTCAAGGAGGACAGGAACGAGTCCTCGGATATTTTAGTAAAGTCCTTTCAAAACCTGAGCGGAATTATTGCGTCACGAGAAGAGAACTTCTAGCAGTAGTTAAATCAGTAGAGCACTTCTACCAATACCTCTATGGCAGAAAGTTTCTAATCCGAACCGACCATGCCGCCCTTAAGTGGTTGATGCAGTTTAAGAATCCAGAGGGTCAGATAGCCAGGTGGATCGAACGACTCCAAGAATACGATTTTAAGATTGAGCACCGGGCCGGAGTTAGCCACAGAAACGCTGATTCTCTTTCCAGAAGGCCATGCCCAGCAGAGTGTTCCCACTGCAACAAAACGGAATCCAAGGAAGCAGCAGTGCTAAGAACGACGATTGTCAACGACGACTGGACGCCTACTAAGATAAGGGAAGAACAAGAGAGAGATCCAGTTATACAGAAAATCCGAAAATGGAAAGAGGAAAACCGTCGACCACCTTGGCAGGAAATATCAAACCTATGCTCAGTAGTTAAGACGTATTGGGCCCAGTGGGACTCATTTATCATCGAAGATGGCTTGCTCAAACGAGTCCTGGAAAATGATGACGGTTCAGAGAAGAGAAGACAGTTGGTGATCCCAAAGAGCAGAATAGCCGAAGTACTTCGTCAGTTACACGACAGTCCATCGGGAGGGCATTTTGGTGTAAGGAAAACCCTTCAGCGAATTCGGGAACGGTTTTATTGGATGAACAGTTCCGACGACGTAAAAGACTGGTGTAAGAAATGTACTATTTGTGCTACGAGTAACGGGCCTCACCGGAAAAGGAGAGCTCCTATGAGACAATATAATGTTGGAAGCCCGTTTGAAAGAATAGCTTTGGACATTGCAGGGCCATTTCCAGAAAGTGAAAATGGGGGCAAGTACATGTTGGTAGTAATGGATTACTTCACTAAGTGGGTCGAGATTTACGCACTTCCAGACCAGAAGGCCGCCACCGTTGCAGATAAGTTGATCCAAGAATATATCAGCCGATTTGGAGTGCCTTTGGAGATCCATAGTGACCAAGGCAGGAACTTCGAAAGTGATCTATTCCAAGGAATATGTGATAGACTAGGCATGAAGAAAACAAGAACTACCGCGTATCATCCGCAATCGGATGGTATGGTAGAACGAATGAATAGGACAGTTGGCAAGTATTTGACAAAGATGGTGTCCGATCATCAGCGAGACTGGGACCAATACCTTCCGTTCTTCACAATGGCCTACAGATCTGCTGTTAACGAATCAACGGGCCAGACACCAGCCAGAGTCCTATTCGGACGCGAAATGCGACTACCTTGTGATCTAGAATTTGGGTGTCGACCTGGAGAAGATGTAGCAGGTGAAGATTATGTGATCGAATTACGAAGAAGAATGGACGATGTACATGAGTTGGTCCGTTCCCACCTTCAGATCGCTAGCGACCGAATGAAGAAACGGTACGATACACAAGCCGAAAAGGGTTGCTTTAAGAAGAACGACAAAGTATGGCTGTATAATCCCAAGAAGCGAAAAGGTTGTTCTCCCAAATTGCAGCAGTTTTGGGAAGGTCCATACCTCATCATGGAGAAGATCAACGATGTCATCTACCGAATAAGCAAGATTCCGAGGGGAAAGCCGATGATAGTACACCATAACCGGTTGGCATCTTTCGAAGGTGACCACGACGTAGATGAAGAAGTGGAAGTAAACCAAGTCCAAGATGTGTCTGACCTCACGTTTGAGGAATTCATGGGTGCCTATGGAGGTACCGGTAAAGCGAGACATGGTGTTACCACTGAAGAAAAGCAAGATCTACTCGCGCTCCCCGATGACTACTCGCTGGCCCTTACCATCCCGGCCAGTATCAAAGACGCACCAGGGTTGGCATCCGTCTTTCGAAGGAAGTTTGGTCGAGTTGCAGAACTTCAATGCCAAGTGCCAGCTCCCGGTAAAACCTTGAAACTCCAAGATGCATCACGTTACCTTTTCTACCTGGTAACAAAAGACACTGCCCGTGACCAACCTACCTACCGAGATGTATGGGAAGCCTTACTTCAATTGAGAGGGCACGTACTAGAGTCCGACGTGCAAAAGTTAGCCATGCCAAAGTTGGAGTGCCGCCAATTAGATTGGAGAGTTATCCGAAATATGGTGGAGGAGATCTTTAAAGACACCGAAGTCCAGGTGTTAGTCTGTTGCAATCCGCATAGTTACTGGTGCGGAGAGAAAACCGTCCCTTGTCATTTTTATACAACTGGAAGTTGTAAAAGAGGGTCCAGTTGCCGATACCAGCATACCGTTCCAGTTCTAGTCCCAACAAGGTTCCAGGAGGAACCATCTTTTGAGAGGGGGGCAATGTTACGTAAAAATATGAGTCATAGTTTTAACCTTTAAAACATGTTTTTATTCTAATATGTTGTAGAGTTTACGAGAGGCCTCGATTTACCTGAGCGACCTTCCAGAACCAATGCGAGGGAAATCCAGTTTGCCTTTACCGTTTCGCCATCGAAGGTTTTGGATTTTTCGAGATAACGGCACTGGTATATAATAACGGAACTTTATTTGGAAGGGACAGTTAATTCGGACGACGCGCTCGCGATAAAATGTTACGTTCGCTTTTTAATAAATTATGTATGTTTAGTGAAAATAAATAAATATCAGTCATTGTGCTTTTTAATGAATTAAGATAAGAACAAGACATTATAAATTAAAGACTTAACAATTAATAAATTCACAACAATATATATATATATATATATATATATATATATATATATATATATATATATATATATATATATATATATATATATAATAACATAGTTCAATGTAAAGACGAAACAACTAGACATATACTAAATGAAACTAGATCAGAAACATCATCCAGAAACTCTTTGACCCGATATGGGAAGCAACAGTATTGTCAATCCAAGTTTATGTTGATAAGTACTGTACGCCTTAATATCGCTCATGTACAAAAAAAGTTGATGCTAAACTGAACAATATGATAACAATAATTATTGGCTTAATTAAATTCACTGCAACATAAGGGCTTCCAGTTATAAGAGACAATCCCATTTTCCACTATCAACCTCTGATGCATCCCATACATCCTTCTTGGATTTGAGCTACCACGCAAAACCTACTGGACATTCAATCGCATCAAATGCTATAAACTACCGTCTTCATCATGCGGTTACGGTTATGATGTTCCAACAAAAAAAATCGCAACAAAAGAGTGCCACCAACGATCATACGAACATAATCCACAAGATTTGCTCTTTGCATCGCCTGAGTAGATAAATTATATAAATAACCACAATTTTTATTTGTAATATCTATGTTAATTTTTCATATTCAAAATTTGTTTGCTTTGTATGTACGTGATCTGTTTTTTACTTCTGCATGGTTTTTCTATCGATTCAGAAGGTGCAGATGCACTGCGTTATCACCGTTATTACCATTATCATTTTCAAGGTTATTTTTCAATACTGAATTCTTGAATGTCCTCTGCTATATGCAAACACCGCCTTCTGTTTTGCTGGCAACCCGTGAAGACGGCATATTGTTATGGTCTCTCAATCTAGGCGTCAATTCATTCATTGGAACATTTTTTGGCTAAAGCCTTTGAACAGTGAAAACATGCACAGAATTCCAAGCATAACTAGATATAACTTCCAAACAGTATATAAAATTTGTAATGTAATATTTCCCAAAGTACATAATAATTTTCTGTATTTATAGTATTCTATAACTCACCCGTATAAGTTGTTTTGTTAAATAATTAGAGACTAATATATTATTTGATAAGTAGTAATAATAGTTGTAATAAAAAAGTTAATATGTATTTTTTCATACCTTGTGACGTGGACCTTCGCTAACAGCGTTGCCATTGTGGGACCAACTGACTGTTGGACGGGGATCGGCCTGTATCCTACATTCGAATAATAATTTTTTGCCATCATCTTCTTGGCGAATTGCTGGTTTCTTCGCAAAAGTGGGTGCTAGGCCGTCTATTTGCCTATGTAAAAAATAATAAATGTTACAGTCTGCAGAAATAGTAAAATAACTGCTACAAAAGATTTAGTAAAAATTGCAAATATAATGACTTAAACATGTAGATAAAGCAATATCACAAAATGAAGTTTCTTCCTACATGTCAATATAATTGGACAACCTATATTATCAAAACGATTGAAAACTTCTCATTGTTCTCATTAAAAGACTAAAGGCCCGTTTTCACACTACGTCTTATTGTACGTTTTGTGGGTCATATAAAACGTACGACAAAATGTGCGTTTTGTCCAGTGTATACACACTACGTTTTTTTCCTTCCGTTTTCTACCTCATTTCTAATTCAGAGTCTTGAGTTGTGTGAAGTTTGTTTAGTGTTTTTTTTATTATGGAGGAAACACGGCTGCTTTCTTTTATTTTTTCAACTATAAAGATACTATGACTGAGGGGAAAAGGGGATGAAGAGGGAAAAGACAAGATGGTCAAGAGAGTGGGCTTCTAAAAAGAAGCCAGTATTCCCACGTCTCGTTACCAAAAGAGGCGAACCAGATGACTGGCGCAATTATTTGCGAATGGACACCTCAGCCTATTGTCAATTGCTAGAGTTGGTAACACATATATATTGAAATAAGACACCTCATGAGAAAACCCATTACACCCCATGAAAGACTCACAGCAACTCTCAGATATCTTACAACAGGACGCAGCGTCAAGGACTTGGAGTTCACAATCATAATATCCAAACCAGCGTTAAGCCAAATAATTCCTGAAACCTGTAATGCAATCTACTTGGTTTTAAAACATAACTACTTAAAAACTTTTATACAATTCAATAAATTCCCCGAGAAAATCGTGGGTGCATTGCAGCAAATCTGACATTATTAGGCTTTTTTGGGAAAAATGAAACGAACAGCAGTGGAACTAGTCGTCAAATAAGTCAAGATCAGACGACTTGTCTGAATATGT